>NC_041046.1:31697013-31963536 GCF_900634775.1 Gouania willdenowi | reverse complement strand
AGAAAGAGTGAAAAGTGACTAAAATGGGCCAAAAGCAGTTAAGAGTGGCCAAGAAATGGGCAAATAAATAAGAATCAGGTGTTATGTAATGGCAAAGGGTAGCTTAAATGGGCAAAATGTGTCAAACAATAGTGAAAAAGGGCAAAAATGTGCAACAAATATCGGCAAAATCTAGGGAAAAAGGAAACAAGTGGTGTTTATTGGGCAAAAGTTAGCCTATTAGGATGGAAAGTGGACAAAAAAATAACGAAAGGACAAAAAAATGGATAAAAGTGTCAAAAAGAACTTGCAAAAATGGACAAAAATAGAACAAAAAAAAGGATGTTTATTGGCCAACAGTTGCTAAAGTCTGAAAAAAGTTTTGAAAAGGGGCAAAAATGGGACGAAGGAAGTTGCAAAACGGCCAAAGCAAATCTGTAAAAAGTTCCGTCTTTTAAGGTTTTTGGGGGAAATAATAATTAAAATTAAGACATAAAGAGCCACATGTTGAGAACCACTGACTTAATAACAACTTCCACGTGATGTTAACTGATAATGTAGTAGGCTGGTCTGAACAGAAAATGCCAGGGCTGAATTTTGGTTCCAGTCCACCCCTGCCCCTAGGGGTACACATACCCCAGTTTGGGAACCACTGACTTAGATCAAAAAGAAAAAAAACAATAACGTAATGATATACATTATGATTCTCATATGTAATGTATAAAGCCCGTGTATCATAAAGTGCAGACTATTATAAAACAAGAACCAAAGACATTCACTACTCACCTACAGCCAGGCTGAGGGCATAACCAAAGGGAGCCTGAGCCCAAGCCAAGCCATAATCTGGCAGATAGACATACTCAGCAGTGCCATTGATGTATCCTCCACCGACCCATGTCGCTGCAAGACACAAATAAAGAGGGAAATGACTTCTTTTTGTGAGTATAGCCTGTATGACTTTAGAAAACAAAACAATAAACTAAGACACAGACACTTTTAAGTGATGTTAAGAGAAACTTTCCAGTGTATTTTAGTGAACCTCTAAGAAACAAACCAGCACAAACGTCCCTCACCGGTCATAGTGAATCCACCAACGAACAAGCCAATGTCTCTCCCACCGACCATGATGGTCTCGCTGCGATCGGTGCCCTCTGCCTCCCCGGAGTGTTTGTTCTTCCATGCCGCCCAGATGCCCACGAACAGAATGAGCAGGTAAAAGACCGCGATAGCCACAAGCCCCTCGACATGGACGGTCATGGTCGCTGCGGTCCTCCGCTAGGAACGGGAAGGCATGAAGACCTGCGGGGCGCACGGAGGATACGGATCAGACCTGAGGAAAAATAACAACCACAAATGAGTTGTTTCAATGGGGGGGAGAGAGAAAAAAGAGTGAAAGTGCATTTTCTACAAAAAGGATCATCAAGCGTGAGCAGTTTTAGCTCATTTAATCAGGAAAACGGTCAAATTAATTTACCCATAAAATGTATTTACATTTTCTTTTATTTGGCTGAATGTTTAACACAAAACCACCTTCAAACTATTAAAGTAAAGTTAAAAAAACAATCAAAAAAAAAAAAAAAAACATTTAAAACCCTTTGCAAATGTAAATTATGTAATTTGCATTTTGTGTTCTGTCAACAGCAACATCGAACGCACAAAAGGAACGATTTCAAATAAAACCCAGCCTATGACCACTTGTGAGGATTTGTCCTAAATTTGACCGACTTTTGATGAAATAACAATACTAAAAACCCACGCACAGAAGTGTCACGCGATATTGTCATTACAAAATACACGAGCATGTAAAAATGTCACAAATTTCACGTACGATTTGAATAAAAATAAAACCGATCACGTTAGTTGTTCACTTTTTGTCTTTTTCTCCCTATCATTTCCACAAGTTTATGGCGAGGATGTCCGTGCGTAAAATTGTCTTTACGCACAAGAAACCACGAGGAAAGGAGAGCAGTTCACTTCCAAATACGTAACAAAATCAGGTCAGTTACTTAAACTAGTCAAAGTCCAAGTAACGCATTTGTATGCAAATACCTTAAAAACGTTTAGAATGTTGATTTTTTGCAAAAACGCACAAAATTGCCGTAGTTTTTTCTGGAGTCATGTGCTTGCGGCACTGACGGAGAAGTCCAGGCGTCGTCTTGTTATTAAATCCGTGGATTCCCTCTCATCCTGACTGTGAGGAACGGTCAGGATGAAACGTTGGAGGTTCTCCTGGGTGACTTAAGGTTTATAAGGGAGGGCATATACACGTCAAAGGACGGTGACGCGCGTCAGAAGGACCAAAACGTCCCTCCTTATGACTGCCCTGCCTAGAAACACGTCACAACGTAGTTTGATGGTTCCTTTTATTTCCCAAAAATGTAAAATCATGCTGTGTTTTACATCCCCAGTAATTTATGTTAATAGATGTTGCAAATCAATGCAGAAGCCCTTTATTTTTGTGTGAGAGTTCAGCCATTTGAGTTATTTTCTTCCTGCTTGGACACAAACCCATTCGTTTGGCATTTATCCATTACCCTTATATTACTTAGACTATAGTGCGGTGCCTGTAGGAAGTATGTCTTGCTGTAAAAGTGGGAGGTTAATATGGATGGTTTACATGGGAGCTTTAATTCCTTTTTAATTCAGAATAAAAGCTAAATTATCTTTAAACTGACCTTGTTAACACTCAATTCCTAACACAAATTTAATTCTGTATCACACACACACACACACACACACAAACAATTTTGTATTATTATTACTCACCTTATAGTTAGAAACGTTGCTCACTGTCGTTCTTAAAAGCCCTTTGTGCAGTTACTCCTGTAGATCTACCTTGCTTTCAAATTATCCTGAGTTACCATGACTGTTCTGCAAAGCTGCATTTAAGACAATTTTATAAAATAATTCATTAACGGTATCATTGCAGTCCAAACAAATCCGACGTTGCACCTTTGAAAGAAGCAGCAGCAGCCATGTTGAAAGTCTCAGGTCAATCTGAGCCTGATTAGCAGAGATAGTTGAGCCACAGACACACAGACAGACAGATATTCCTTGATAGATAGACAGACAGACAGACAGACAGACAGACAGACAGACAGACAGACAGACAGATAGATAGATAGATAGATAGATAGATAGATAGATAGATAGATAGATAGATAGATAGATAGATAGATAGATAGATAGATAGATAGATAGATAGATAGATAGATAAATGTTAGTCAGGTATGAACCCAGCAGGTCTCTCAGATCTATTGACACAGGTCAGATAATGGAGCCCAGAGTTCACAGCAAGCATAGTGATGCTGCTTTTAGTTGTTATGTTGCAAAGAAGTGGAACAAACTGCCAGCAGAACTCAGTATCCAGTGGGAACATTTCTAAATCCAAGTTAAAGGCACTCGTTTATTTCTACTGCGTATGATTGAGTGAGATTTTTTAATGTTTTTACAGCAGTTTCAAATGTTCTTAATGATTTTTAAACTGTTAAATGTTTTCTTTTCACGTTTTAAACCATGTAAAACACATTGAATTATACCTTGCACATGAAATGTGCTATAGATTACATTCCCTTGCATTGGCCATACCTCTGCACCTCAAAAGAGCTCAGCCAAATGGCAAAAAATGGCATTTCCAGTTTTCTCAGACAAGGCAGGAAACTGAGCAGTTAAACTGAAGAAATAAAATAGAAATCCACTTTCCCTCTTGTTCATAGACTTTTCATTGGAAAGCTTCACTTACAGCACTCACCACCTTTAAGCAATTACATCTCATTTAAGCATGTCTACCACTTCCTCTCCAGGATCTACCAATGAGATGTGTCTCCATGCCTATGGCCTCCGCGGCCTCAAGCCGCTTCATCTGCTCCAAACTGACAGGTTTCCAATTAGGACGGATCCCAAAGCGCTGGGAGCAGATCTAATGATACCCTCAGATGTTGAGGAGGAAAAAACACCGTGACACATACAGTATATACCTATGCAGTGATTGTGGCGGCTTTTTGCTAAATAAAGCTCGGGTGTTTACTTATTAAGAGAACGAATGACAGGTTTATTTTACACATCACGTGCATGCAGCGCCCCCCGTTGGCACGAGCAGAGAAGCGCTTCAGTACAATGGACAGAGCCAAAAACTAAAATGATGTTTTTGAAGGTATTTCAGTTTGAAATGCAACATAGAGAGACGCACTTTAATAAAGGAGCAGATAGCATTACCGTATTATTACTAGCATTGACACAAATAGTTTAAAAATGTGAAATTTCCTATTTGTAACCAAAAAAAAAAAAACACAACTTTATTTAGGTTATTCCTTATTGAGGGGTTGCTACAGCAAACCATTGCAATTCAACTAATAAATTTGGAAACTATATTGGTCATTTTGTCCCAGATGGGACAAATAGCGTATATTCAGTTTCCTTGCATGTGGGCAAACAATAATTCTGATACTCCACTTGTTTTTTTTTTTTACACTGAAGTCCGGTATTTTAGAAGGACTTTGTATTTTCTTCCTAAGCATGGTTTAAGATGTCCTAAACCTGAAGTTTGGGACCCAAAAGTGTGCCGTGCATTTGTTTTTATGAGGGTCAACACCATTTGAGGGCAAAATATGACAGATATTTTGATGGCAGTCACTCATAAATGAATTGCCAAAGCACAATGTTTTACAGTAAAGGTCATCAGATGAAAACTTCATTTTGTATTCTTTCATCGAACACTTGTTTTTTGTTTTAAATAAAGCTTTTATTTGTTGTGCTTAATGATAACAACAAAAAAAAAAACATTATTAAATAAAGCCAATGCAGAATATTTCCCTCTGGTATGTCTTTTACAATGTTGCACTCTTGCTTTTCTTTGTAATCTGGTTAAAAGCAAAACACTTCAATAGTTGAGAATTGGCCTCATGATTTGGGTCTTGGCTTGGTATTTGGGAGTGATGATGGGTCCCAAGGCCAGTTGTGAACCAATCCTCTTATTAATGGTCATATGTTAATTGGAGCCTTGATAGTGAACGAAGGATTAATGCAAGGGTGTGCCTGTCATTGCGTGACTGTGATGGACAGTCTGTCCAGTGGGCATTTATACTAAAAAGTCAGCTGTGGCTGATCTGCCATTAAATACAGTTTCATTTTAGCAGAATGGTATTGTCTTTAAAGTTTAAAATGTTCCTATTTGAAGAGGTACCTTTTAATGTTAAGGCTGGCTCAAGTAATACTTACTGTATTTGTATATATGCTATAGCTTTTAATTGGGACCTTTGTCGTGCTTTTAGCGTTTGTCGCAGCGATTGTTACCTGCCAAAACTGGACACCTGAACTATGTTAATGTATTTGTCATTCTGTCAAACATCTCAAGCATCTCCCTAGCTTTATCTCTAAAGTAATCTGAACTCTTTGCTCTGGCAGGCTTGTGATCTTTCCATTCCAACTCAATTCATTTTTATTTACATAGTGCCAAATACCTTTCATGATACTCATCACAATATAGCTTTAAAATGTAACATTTGCAGAAGCAAGCATTAACGACAATGAAGAGGACTTTCTATTAACAGGAATAAACCTTTACCAGAATCAGACTAGGCGGCAGCCGTCTGTTGGACTGGTTTAAGTTGGTGGATGGAAGAGAAGACCAGGAGAAAGAACATCAGAATTTCACAGACTGGTTAACTGTGAACCACAGGTCAGGAACCATTGCCTCCAACACCAGGATGTTTGTTTGTCGTCTAACTTTTATAATACTTCACTGTTTCAGGCATGTTTCTAGGTTATCCTTATTTCCATAAATGTTATTTTATTTTTCATTTTGGATACAGCTTTTTATGATAAGGACCTTTGGATGACTTTGTTGTATTTAGCATTATACAACACACCATTGCTTAATATGCTGATGTGATTATTAACAAGAGGCACAGGGGAACAAAGGATAGATCGCATAGAAATCTTGGATTAATGCCAAATACCCATAAGACTGTTTATCTAAGTTCCTAATGAGAATGCTCCTGACAGCAGTGTGCAATGTTATTTACCATCTGATAAGTGAATTAATGGATGATCAGTGCCAAAAGCAAAAACATCCGGTAAACATCTGGAATACATCCTAGCGACAAGATTTACAGATGGACGATTTTTAAAAAGCAGAAAGCTTGAATGCGCGTTTAATTTGCTTTTTAATTAAGATCATTTCTAAATAATGTTTAAACATTAAAGTGTTAGATTATAATCTTTACATGTTTCTAATCACCCAAATCCAACAACCAAAGTAGTTCTGAGTCTGAGCGTCACAGGTTTATAATGAGCAGCTGTTGCTGGCAGCACTCAAGTTGTTTGAGGGAGAGAAAGTGCAGGAAGAGAAACATCAAGATGGATTTCAGATAAGCCCCTTTTCACACACAAAACAATTTCCTAAAATATTTCCTCTTTAAAAAATGACTTTATTAACAAACAAAACAACATACAGCAGCTAGCTCATGCAAAACTTCTCTCACGATTTGTAAAAATGTCATATACTGTTTTATAACTGTTCTGTTATGAAAATGACAGAGGGTTCAGCCTAGTTATTCACGTAAATCATCAACCTGAAGTGTTTCACCCATATGGTACATTATGTTTTTTGTTACATTTTGGATGCTTTAGAATAAAATAAAGACCGCTCAATAACCTGGCTTTAATGTGTAATATTAACAGCTTTAAAAATGTAAAGTAAAAAAAAAAAAACATACTGCGAAAAATGTCAGGGAAAACCTAAAAAAAGAAAAAAAGAAACTAAGACACAAAGCCAAGGTTGTATATTTTTTCTCCTGATGGAGTTGATGGTTCAATTTACAAACTAATAACCAGAAAAGAAAAAAAAAGACCTGCACACTTGGTACATTCTGCAGAGGATTCATTGGGCTTCAACCAATCCTCGGCCTATGAGCAGCACTAAACACACACCAATTAAAGATGATTCTGACTATAACGAGCCAGTACAAAAAATTACTGGGAAGGTAAATGGGGCCAAAAATATATTAATGTAATTTTGTGTTAAAATCACAAAGGATATTTGTGATTTACCTTAAAGAAAATGCAAGAACAAAATCAAAGCTGAGTTCAGGTCACAAAGACCCATCAGATACAAAAGAAACAAGTGCACAAATGGGTTTAAATGCACGCTTTCAGACTGATGATGCAGAAAAGGATCAAAGGGTTCCAGTACAAACGTAGAGACTCATTGGTTTTTACTAAAGCATTGCAAGTCAAGCACGGTCAGCATTTTGTTCAATTACAGTTCAAAACAAAACAAAAATGCAATCTGCACATATTTATTTGCAAATCATGGATAGAAGTTTAGATTTCTTTAAATTCGACTCACATTTGATAAAATAAACTAACAATAACTTCTGATGATCACTTTAATATAAGTCAATATTCATGTTTATCATCTTTAAACAAAACTTTAATCCAAAATAAAAAAAATATATACAAGTGTCTACAACCAGTGTACACAAATGGAGCTTAAAATATTTCATTCATAGCAAACGTCTAAATCTAGTGTGTTTACGGGAAAAGAGTCGAGCAGCGCTGTGTGTAGTGTTGTTGTTCAGAGTGATGGTTCACCTTACATGTGAAGCTTGAAGCAAAAATACATACATACATATACAGTACACAACAACAGTACATGAAAAACATGCACCAAGCTTTGGCATAACTCATACATTCTCCTGGACAAACTAGTCAAGTCAACTCTGACAATCACGACACCATTCAGGAGGAAATTCAATCATTTTTGTGTTTTTCTAGAGTATTTGTAAGAATTTGTATCTTCACCTAAAGCAACTAGTGGATGTTAATATAATCTATGTTAAATAGAACAAACTGTGAACAATATGGAGAGAAAGACATCAAAACAATTGATCTGAACTGTGCAGTCCATTATTCTCCTTGTTTGTTACCCTTGGTCGAGTTGGGAGTCATTTTCTTTTCAGTTGATATAAAAAAAACCTTTAAGATGCTTCTTTAAGGTTTTTTCTAAAAAAACAAAAAACAAAGACGATATATTCTGTTAAAAAAAAAAAAAAAAAGGATTTCCTGCTTTTGACATACATCACACTCATGTTCTCATTGTTTTGATTTGGTCTGAAAAAGAAAAAGAGAGAAAAAAAATGTTACTCAGCAACACACAGAGCAGGTGTCACGTAGAAACAGCAGCAACACGTTGGTAAACGTCCATGGATGTTTGACTTTAACAAGAAGAAACTTATGGGGGAATTAAAGTCTGCATAAGAACACAGGAGCTGTGTTTACAACACGTTTACTACAATATTATCAACCTCCACAACATAATCCATCAACACTGAACGATCAATACACACTGCATAGTTTGATCTAAGAAAGGGCTTGAAAAACAAAACAAAACTGAACTAATTGAAACTGAAAGTTGTAATTGACCCCAACCCATAGTGATAAATGAGGGATTGATGTCTAAACAAAAAAAAATTAAAATAAAATATAGGATTGAAATCAAATGAAACACACAGGAAACGCATGTGTGGTCATTATTACCATTGCATCAGGAATTAAGGTTTAAGCTTCATTTTGATAAATGAGAATTAACTATTACTTTACTTAAATATGATAAATATAGATGACAATATTCATTATATAGATGACTTGTCTGACACTTTGGAGCGCAGCAACAGTAAAATTAGCTGAATACTTTTTTTTAGCAGGATACTGAGTTATATTGTATTTGCATTTCTGGTCATACCTTGTAACCAGTCGACCCCCTCCTGCAGACCTTCTCCTTTCAGCGCATCAGTGGCACTGAAACACAACAACAAATCATAATGCAATACAAAAAAAACCCTCACAGTGATTGCTCCACACTACACTACTGTGATTAATGTACAGTCTTTAGATGGGTTTCAAAGGGCAAATATACATGTAGCTACTATTGTATATATTGCATTACTGATAATACTAATACTACTGGTAGTTTGGCTTATCGGATAAAAATCTGGACATTGCATTTCAATATGGTGACAGTAAAAGGGCTATGGTTTGTTCAATTTGACCCATCTGCCCCAGTGTGCGTTTAAAATAACACAAATGCAGAGAGAATGTACAAACTCTACAGAGTAAGACCGGGCTACAAACCCACATCAGTCTAGCTTCACCAAGTTATGGCTGTATAGTTATTGGTCACAGTTTATTTGACTGTTTATGTAAGATTAAGGTTTGCAGTGGAGTCTTAATGTAAAAACCTTTTAAAAAAGTCTCAAAACGAGGATAAAATGCCATTTACAGTGGGGTTTAAGATCACACTGACAACGATAAATTCCGACAAACAAAGCACATGTTTTTATTGTTTATGACGTACTGACAAGAAGTCAACAAATGCAGATGTTTGGGTTTTCATACCAGATGTGCCATGGCTTGTCTTTGATGTTTTCCAAGCAAAGCAACTGGGAGACCTTGACAGAAGACAGAGCGTCTCTGACATCCATCTTGTTTGCAAAGAACAAAATGGGAACCCTTCTGTGTTTAATATCTGCAAAGAGACAGTGGAGGGACTTTCATGCTAAAGGTTAGCGAGGATAAACACATAGATATTAGTTTAAGAAGAAACTAGAGCAATCCATGAGTTCCACGCACTGTATATACTGTACGTACCAGGATGATTTAGTAACGTGTCCAGCTCTTCTTTGGCCACTACCATCCTTAGCTTGTCTGCACTATCAATAACAAATATGATGGCTTGACCTTCCCTAAGAAGAAATGTTAAATATTAGTATGTAAAACAGATTAACACAGATTCCTGACTTGTTGTTTCATATGTGTACTTACTTATAGTAATGCTCCCAAAGATTCCTGTATCTGCCTTGGCCTGACATGTCAAACACTGTGAAGGACAGACTTCAAGAACAGAAAATATGCTCAATTACAGCCTATTAAGTTTAAAAACAAAAGTATTCTATAATGGGTATAACCAAGGGAGTGTGTGGAGGGTAAAAAAATACAAAATTGTTCCAATAAATCTTTAATTAAATGTGAAATAACGTGGTACACAATAGAAGCTACCTGGATGTCTTGAACTTTTCAATGCTGAAGCCAATCGTCGGGACAATGTCTTGTGTTTGGGCCTGAAATAAAAAGCAGATATTTTAAGATAAGCTGATGATGAGGGATTTAGAATAAATAATGTAATAAACAATGCCAAGAAGCTCACATGAGCTGAACTGGAGACGAAAGACTGAAAGTCAGCATCCAGCTTAAAAAAAACAATGCATAAAACCACAAACCAAACTAGAAATCTAGAAACCTCAAATACTATGTTTTTAGGGTTCTTAGAACAAATGGAGATGGATGAAAAACAGCATGATATGGGACCTTTAAAAAACATATCAAGGATCAAAGGTTTTCTAGGTCATGCTGTGACATGACCTAGAAAACCTTTGATCCTTGATATGTTATGTTATTCATTCATTCATCTTTAGTAGACTGGACTACTGTAACGCTGTCCTTAGAGGTCTCCCTAAAGAAAGAATAGAAAAGTTGCAGTTAATCCAGAACCTGCAGCTCGAGTCCTCACAAATACAAAGAAAGTGGATCACATAACTCCAGTACTCAAATCCTTACACTGGCTTCCAATCAATCACAGAATCGACTACAAAATACTACTACTTGCTGATGAAGCACTAAATGGTACAGGACCAAAATATATCTCTGACCTTCGGCTCCAATATTAACCACTCAGAGGTCTCAGGTCATCTGGGACAAACCTGCGTTATGTTCCCAGAACAACAACAAATGTTTTGTTTTTATGCTCCTCATCTGTGGAACAAACTCCCAAAAAGCTGCAAATCATTTTTATTTGACACCGCTTTTAATTAAACGATCACACTATTAAGCTGATATTATCCTCTTGTATTGATTGATAAAGTTTTACATGCTTTGATTCTTTCTCATTTTTTAAAAGTAATTATATGGTGTGCTAGCACTACTATGTTTGTTTATTGACTTGACATACAAGTTAAAGCAGAAACAATGAAACGTACGTTGGAGGGCTTGAGCTTGTTGATGATGGTGGTTTTGCCACTGTTGTCCAGGCCGAGACAAAGGACGTTCACCTCCTTCTTTAACCCCAGCCATCCTGCCAACTTGTCAAAGAGCCCCATTGGCTAACCCACAGTCATTAGTTATATGGAATCTGTAAAAAAATAAAAATAAATTATAAAATATATCGTTAGAAAACATATTTAAATCATAATAATTGAGTGTGTGTTAACATAAAAGCAAGAAATATGAAAGTTAAAATGAAGACTTACGGCTTTGTTAGCATCACTGAGACAGTGAAAAATAAATAAATAAAAAAAAATATATATATATTTTTAAAACTATTCTGGGTAAAATTTGCTGATGCAAAAAAAAAAACTCAGGTACATTTATTAACAAACAGCTGCATAATATGTCTCCTATACGGGACAGCAAGTGTGAGTGAGTTTTGTAGTATGAAATACGAGTTGGGACGCCCTCATCAATCCATCTAACTGTGCTTTTCATGCTGTTCTGAGAAGTAGCGAAAGCAGCGACTCCTAAAACGAGTATTTTAATACAAAATAAACTATATATATATATATATATATATATATATATATATATATATATATATATATATATATATATATATATATATATATATTGAATTTTCTATCTCGCCAAAATAGAAAATTCGATACATCTTAAATCTCGATATATTGCCCTGCTCTCATCTAAGGAAGGAATAGCTGTAAACCACAACAGGATCACTAATACTGAGTGAAAGCCGTGTGGTTAAAATAATTCAGGCTGACTATTATTTACATTTGAGTAGCAATGGAGGGCTAACATTAGTAGACAGGTGTCTACAATGCTTTCTAATATTTGTCCGACTTTACGTCCAAACTCCACTTATCACTGTTATCACATTATTTGTGTGTATATATATTGGAGTATTAAAATATGTGCTTGAGGTCTATGTCAGGCCTGACAGCATTTAACACTTCACTAGTTAATCTCTTTGTTGTCACTGTGGCTAGCTAGTCCGAGCTAGCATGTAGCCACAAACCAGTGCACGCTACAGTACATGCATAGTTTACTCACACGGCATTTAACTTTTCCTGCGACCATAATAAATCCACACGACAGTCTCATTGACAGATGAAATACAAGGAAGTTCAACGCTAAAGCAGCTACTAGTAGTTGATGCTAACGCGTCAGCTGCATCCGACGCGGCTAATGTTAGCTTGTATTATCTGTTCTCAGACTGCAGAGCGGCTCTTTGTACCTGTAATTGGGTGGACGGGTGTGTTTTTCTTCCGATACTCACGCGATGGGTCCTTTTAGTCTGTCTGTGGGCCAAGTAGCTTCAAATTGAGGGTTCATTCATTGCTGTGCAGCTTATCTTCACTCCGTGTTCAACAGCGACCAATTATTTACACCCTGTTGCTGGGAGACCGCTGAGATGACTCAGCACTACCACCTACCGGTTGAACAGGGCATTACAGGACATTTTCCTATGGGTTCTGTAATACTGAGTGAGCATGGTTTTCACTACCATTCTAATAATAATAATATTGAGTTAAATGCAATTTGAAACAATCAACGCTTTACAATGGAACACAACAATTTGATATTGTTGTTGTGTAATTAATATTCACATATTCAAAAAGGGTCACATCGTTGGGAAATGATTTACATTTAATACAAATCTAAATATCTTTACTAATTTACATAAATTCAATGTAAAAATATTATTATGACTATAATACTTGCGCTACCCGGTGTTACGTAAAACAATCATTGCTTTTCATGACAGTTGTTTTGATTACAAATGAAGTTTGTAATCAGGCCCTGTAATAATCTGAATCTTGTTTCCAGATGGCGATTTGTTATATATTCATATACTGCACTACATGGTTTAACTAAATAAAACCAACTTTAGCAGTTGTGTTTGAAACAGTTATATAACCTAAATAATATTTAACTGTCTCAGAAGATGTCACTATTATAACAATATAATAATATGCAGCGGACAGAAGCAGAGTATATTTATCAACCTGCTATTATATATATAACACATTGTAATAAAAAAAATGTTTTTATACTCCTTGTGCTATTACTTATACACCCATAAAACTTACCAAAAAATAAAGACATTCATTTGAACAACTATTTTTCATAACTCAAGTACAGTTGAAGCTTTAATCCCCTTTTTTAGGAATGACATAATCACTGGTTAATAACCCAATTGTGTTTCATTGTTGTTCTCTTTTCATGCTCGGCAAAACACCTACACTAAATTCTCTTCATCTTCTGTAACTTCTTGTTAAAGCTGCTGTAAGCTTTCAATAAAATCCACTTGACCAACTCACCTGATGGTCCTTTATGTCCAGAAAATGTGGCAGGCTTCAGAGTGTTAGACAAGCATTGTGTTATGGAGAGAGAGAGAGAGAGGGGGAGAGAGAGAGAGAGAGAGAGAGAGAGGGAGAGAGAGAGATGACCTCCATTGCTACCTGTGCATGTGACAGCCTTCTTGTTGTTAGGCTGAGAGAAAACTAAGTATTAAAATAGGGTTATTTAATAAGGAAACAACATTGAATAAAACACTTTCACAAGACTTTTGGTACAAGACATACTGCATTATCACGAGGAGAGCACATACATGTTTATAAAAGTTCTTGACATTCAGTGGTCTTCAGTAAAATTAAAATAAAAACCTTGATTGTATTTGCTATTTTGTCATTATTTGCAGTGACTGGTTTCAAGAACCAGTGGTAAAAGTGGTCCATAACACACACACAACAAGAATGACCATATCCACATATTCTCTTGTATCCTCGTGAGGTAACAGACTTGGGACCTTTCAAAGTCAACAGAGAAGCTTGGATTGTCACTTAGAAAGAGAAGAGGTATCTGTGAGTGATCTTGACTAGACAGTAGAAAAGAAGGAGTCCTAACTTCAAGTGAACTCTAGTATTTGCTGAGATAACATGGACCACGTTTGGCCAAAGCGGACAGAGGTTGGTCGTTGTAAGGTCTCTTTTCTTATTATTATTTTTTTTGATCCATGAAATGATGAGTAAGTGATGACCAGTCCTCGTGCGCTCTAGCTGCAGACCTGTGGTACCTGCCACACCCAACAGTCTGGTGCTCTGTTCAGTAATAGGAATGGAGATGCAGAGGAGCTGAGGGTTCATATCCAGCTTAGCGTGAGCACACGTCACATGATGTGCAATAATCTCAAACTTGAAAGCCACTTTGCTGGATGTGGTGAAGCTGCAGGCGAAGGGACTGTATGCTGCTTATGATTCTCCTCTGGTGGCCGATCAAACAGACCCCGATGCGCCTGATGTCCCTGAAGGGGAGCAGGAGATTTATGCAGTTTTAAGTCAAATGCTTGATAAGAGCAGCATGAAAAAACATGCAGAACTGCACTTCATATCAACATACTAGTAGATGTTACATGTTAGAGTAGACACACATTCTAGATCAAATATATTACAATACACAAAATAAATGAGATTGTGTGTGGATAAACAACTACTATAGAACTAACATGAATTAGATATAATTTATATTAACCAAAGTTAGGCTCTAGTAGTGCTTCAATTAGGAGTATATATGTATTTTATTTAAGTTTACTCATGCTCCAGTAGACTTTACTGGTCAAGCAAAACTTGCCACTGGTAAGCGGTATATGCTAATAACCAAGCAAGAAAAAGCAAAATCTGATATGCCATTGGCTTTTGAAAATATTATAACCAATCAGAATGCTGGATTTGATTATAATTCCTCCTACTTCCTCTGCATTAGGTCTTCTAGTGCAGTGTTTCTCAAATGGGGGTACATGATGGCACTACAGGGGGTACTTGAGAGAGAAAGAGTGGAAAATGAACAAATGAAAGCATGAAAAATTGGGGTTTTAAAATGTTTATTTTTAGTTAAAAATTATAATCATAATATTGATGATGGAAATGATCTTGATTATAACATGAACTGAAAATACAAAGGTCAGTCTTAGTCCCAAACTAGGTGGAAGATGACCAAAAATAATAACAACTATAGAAATAAATCCATTCAGGAGGCACTAAATACTGTTTTATTCCAATTATTTACAAAATGAGATTCTTTAAAATGTGTGTTATCATTCATTCAATCATTATGCTCTATAGTTGTTTTTTCATAGTATCCTGAGCAAAATGTTGTAGTCGGACAAAGGGGGTACTTAGATTGAGAGATTAGAAAAAGGGGGCACTTAAGCCAAAAAAGTTTGAAAACCACTGTTCTACTATTGAAATGTTGAGTTTTACTAGAAGTATTTAGTTTTTGGTACAGTAGTGCATGAGTAGACCTGACTAGTAAAGCACAACCAGCTACTAGTACTAGTACACAACTTTGTTTTCACCAGTAACATTTTAGGTCTACTAGTGACACTTTTTACTTTACTAGTGAAGTCTACTCGTGCATGCATGGGGTGTGAAAAAAAACGATTTCACGATATATCATGATTTTTTGGGTGCGTTTTTTTTTTCTTTCTGATATTTAATCAATATTTTTTTTGTATTTTTCACATTGTGTGTTTTGTACAGCTGGAGACATTGCCAATTCTCAGCGGAGCAGCCTAACTACTGGGCATGTTGACCAGCTCCTTTTCCTACATAAGAAACCTTGAAAATTGTGCCCCTCCACTCCAATAGATGGCGCCGTAGATATAAAATTCATAATAGATGGGATGTTTTGAAGCAAATAGTTTTGACTCAATTTGTCCTCTGAATGATCAATATCTTCTGATGAACATATACAGCAACTTGATTTTTCATCTCTATGTTTAATTTTGATATTAACTGGGTAGAATATCGCAATATATCGTGATAATATCATATCGTGACCCAAGTATGGTGAGACGTATCGGATTGCAACATTGTTGCTAATACTCACCCTTACTTGTGCACTAGTAAACCAAAATTGAGAAGATGTACTCCAAATGTGAGTACGACTAGTTAAACTTAACTATGGTTGATATCGCTGATATTAAATTTATGCTACAGCTTACATGCACAAAAAAATACCTCTCTATATACAGTATGATGTGCATTTTCTAACCAAATCATTTTCATCAGGATGTCACCACTTCTCTGTTGCTTTGATGCAACCTTTGTTTGTTGACAGTGGATACACTCTACGTAATTTGGCTCCACTTACTCTATACTCATGGTTGAAATGGAATCCAGTGTTGTGTATCCTCCTGCAAGGAAGTTGTTCTTATATTGGCTCATTTTGATAGAGTCGAGCCAGTCGCCAATGGAGATAAAGAGAGGGTAGTCCGGCAACTCTTCAGGAGAGTGAGAGTAGCTGCGATAACAAGCAGAAAAAAAAAAATCACTGATACACAAAGACGAGTAAGCATAGCTTTAATAAGTATTCTTAGAAAATATGGCCTTTAACTGTATCTTTAGCATAACTAAACCTGAGAGGGAATTGTTATAAACTACTAACTGTACACTATGTTAGGAAAAATCAGATTTTCCTGTTCAGGGTTGCTGGAGCCTGTTAAAACTTTCTAAGATTTGAGGAGAGGGTAAAGCCACACAGGCCACCTGACCATTACCATATTACATTACTACTATCATGAATGGGATCACCAAGTGGACCCTCACCTCTGCACATCGTTAACTAGAGTCAGCAGACTGCTGGGATTGATTGTGAGTTTGTCGAGGAATGAGAGGACCTCATTGAAGCGAGGCCGCTGGCTCCACTCCTTCTGCCAGCAGTGCAGCATCAGCTGATGTAGCGTCACGGGGCAGCCCATCGGAGCAGGAAGACGGTAGCCTTCATCGATTGATAAAATGACCTGGGATGGACATCAGTAAAGATAACTGCTGATTGGAGTAAACTGTCCCCATAGTGTTCCAGTTATTGAGCATGAGTCTGAGTCGTATCTTACATCTTGATTGGACATCTCCCAGTAGGGCCTTTCACCATAAGACATCACTTCCCACATCACAATGCCATAGCTCCATATATCACTAGCTGACGAGAACTTTCCATATGCAATAGCCTCTGGTGCTGTCCAACGTATTGGTATCTTTCCTCCCTGAGATAAAACAAAGACTATGATTATAGCTGCCGCGCAGCAATGATTGGGGTCAGGCAATACAGTAGCCGTTAGGCATCAAACGGCTGTCAAAAATGTAGATATAAACACAAAAATCTGATAATACACATATTGCATCTAGACAGCAAGGTTGGTAATTTGTTTTTAACAGTGATTTATTGGCTAAAAAATGTTTTCATTTTTTTTGCATTGACTCCAACTGTTCACATAAGAGCAAAATTTAAAATGCTGTAAAAATTTCAGTTTTTGAGATAACATTCTGATAATTTCAACATCATCTACAATAACTCCAAAATTTTGTATTTCAATTTACGAACATTGGACATTTATTTTGCAAGAATTTGCAAGCACATACGTATAAAAACAATTACAGCAACACATGTTTATGCAGCATAGGCTCAAATTTCAATGAAATGATTAAAAATCTGTGTGGATTGTTTTTGTAGGAACGTCTGACGTTTGGTGTCTATTGAGCAAACATTGTGATAGGGTTTCTTCAGTATTTGGGCTACATTTTGGTGAAAAATTAAAATCTGTAGAACATATGGTTGATTTGTTGTGAATTTTTCAAAATGTTGAACTTTAGAGGCTTGCTGTAACACCCCCTTTAGGACGATAGGCCTGTTTTTTTCAAATGAGGCACTCTGGCATGGGACTGGACCTTTGTACAAAATTTGGTGATAATTGGAAGTAGGATTTCCAGAAAAACATGCAGGATAACAATAGGTTCCTGGAAGTTTAGGCTGCCTGGCCCCATAATAATCTCTTTAGCAGTGAATAGTTTTGATACCCATATGTTATTGGTCACTCACTGTAGTTGTGTAGGCTGCTTCACTGTCATCTTCAAGGACTCTGGACATGCCAAAATCAGACACTTTACAGACTAAGTTTTCATCGACCAAAATATTGCGGGCAGCGAGGTCTCTGTGAACGTAGCCCATATCTGAGAGGTAGGTCATGCCAACAGCGATGCCTCGCAGCATTCCAACCAGCTGGAGCACTGTGAACTGACCGTCACGGGTCTGGGAAAATTGAAAGCAACAAGTAGGGAAAACAATAAGAGGAAGACCACTTAAGTTTTTTAATCTAAAAATGGAATATGTCAAGTATTCTTACTCGTAGAAAAGAATCAAGGGCTCCATTTTCCATGTACTCAACCACGATCATTACTGGTCTGCCTGAAGAGAAATAAAACAAAGAGGTTGAGAGGCAAGAGAGAAACCAAGACACATATACAGCGATTGACATATCAGCAGGGTTCCTACACTTTTTTCACAATGATTTTTCAAAAACTTTTTGAAAATGTTTCCAAAATGGTGTTACAATACACTCAGCTCACATGACGAGACGAGACACGATATTGGGTTCACGAGAACGAGACGAGACAAGATTTTAGGAAAACTACAATGACAAAAAATATAACTGAACCAACAGCCTTTTATTTAACCCTATTGCACATGCATTTGTAATGATGCATGATGTAAGTGTGAGCTTTTAATGAACAACTTCTTCCACAAATTGAAACTAAAATCTATAAAAGTTCAAATAAAATAAATACAATCATACATTTCTTTCTTTTTTCAAGGGAAAATAGTGCAAACAGAGCCTGACCAAGTATGTCATTAACAACATGCTACAACTACACAGCCATGTTCTTTTAACTGTTAATAAACTTCTTCTTCCACAAAATTTTTGTTCTGTTTTTGTCTGAAACTACAACTAAAACGTACCCCTCTTCTTCTTCTTTAGGTTCAGATAGGCTAGACGTAGCAAAGGCGCATTACTGCCCCCACGGGTCACAAATAATTGGATAGCTCACAAAAAATAAATAAATAAAATAAAATACAATTAAAAAAAACCACGCGAGACAGATTTTTAACGCAACGAGTAATCTCGTTTAGTTTAATCTCGTGAGATCTCGTGGTAAGAAATCTCGTCACACCCCTACGATATATATATTGGCAAATTTCCATGACTTAGTACTGCGTTAAGATCCTTTTTTTGCGTATGCATTTCCTGTTTTTTAGTGTATGCTAGCTGAAGTGATCTTACCTACGCACAGTTTTATAAATGAGGCGGAGAGTGAACTTGTGAGATCTCGTGATTTACGCTCAATTATGGTGCCGGTATGCGGCACTTTCACTTTGAGATAATGCTTAACATCTTTGGGATTTAACATATTTTAAACAATGAAAAAAGTAGGCTATATTTCCAAAACAGTTAAAATATTCCATGACTTTTGAAGACTGGAAAATTGGTTTTTCAAATGCCATAACTTTTCCAGGAATTTCTATGACCGCGGGGGCCCTGTATCAGAAACTTACTGTTGGTGACCACGCCCTCCAGTCGGATGATGTTGGGATTGTTGAACTGTCCCATGATTGAGGCTTCACGTAGAAAGTCTCGTCGATGTTGATCCATGTAGCCTCCTTTAAGGGTCTTTATGGCCACACTAATATCCATCCTTCCTGGTATGCGCAAATAACCACTGCACACTTCCCCAAACTCACCTAAAAAAAAGAAAAATCAATCTCAGAATACAGTCATACACATCAGTTAAGATACCGTTGCTGGTAAATTGCATTAAATGTTACTTAAACATCTATTTTGTATTTATTCCACATAAAATTGTAAAAAAAAAAAAAAAAAAAAATCACAATTGTAGAAAACATAAGTAGAAAAACAGGCAAAGAGTTACGGATATAAATGTGTGAACTTTTTTATTTTTTCCCTTGTATGCAATGTGCTTTGATAAATTTTCTATAAATCATTCATGAATAGAAAAAAAGACTTATTATAATTATGAACGATCCTGAATCACTACCACCAGATGGTGCTAGAGTGACTCAAAGTAATTGACGATTGTTCTGGGGTTTAACAGTAGACACAATCTGTTTAATTTAACGAGCCATCACACACACACTTTTATTATTCACCGTCAGCACCGCTGACTTTGTTTCTCTGAGGTGCGATGCAATAAATTAACTCAAAATCAACAGCCGGGAGCGGATATAAAACACTTCAAATTAAGGGTTTTATGAGATCGGGTGATTTTTTTTAAATAAAATTTCACCCAGCATAAAATAGGACAATTTTACAGCCATAGGTGAGCCAGCCTGAGTTGAATGAAAATACATGAAAAATTACAGCAACGATTAATTAATATAGATTTTACCAGCTCCGATCACCCTCTCGATGCATATGTATGAGGGAACTATCTCTTTGGCAAATTCCTCCACAGCTTGGGTGGGATCTTCATACGTATCTGGGTCCACGTAGGTCTTTATCCCAGAGAAAGGAACTGGAAGACAAAAGGTAAGCACACTTACTGTATGTCCATTTGACCTTTATGGATTTCAACACTGTTTTTGAAAAATAGTCATATGAAATAATGACATAAATGTATATGGTTATCACACGTTAGAAACAGCTGCTGTATGCAGAGGTGTAAATAGTACTATATATTCTACGCAAGTAGAAGTACTGTTACTTGATTAAAATTGTACTCAAGTACAAGCGCAAGTCATACATAAAAGTAAAATGTAGCACAATTTAATAGTACTCAAAGTAAAAGTTACTAGTTACTTTCAATACCCACTTTTATTTTGGTAATACATCTTGCACATCTCATGTATAAACTTATAAAGGGATGAATTCTTGCACAAAACTTAATTTATTTTCCACAAAGGCATATTTATAAAATAAAAGGTTTGTCAAAATGTACAAAAAAAATGAATAAATTATTCAATTCAAAATAAAAAATAAAAATTCTCAGACTCTAAGTATAGCTATGTTTATGAACTCTAAAACTGTCTGGTCATTTCATTTTTTGTAGTTTCACAATGTTCGTTGATTTTATTTTTCATTTTAAAACAAAAAATAAAAAAATAATTTACTCAGTAACGGTTTAGTGTAGAAATGTAATTAATTAATTTCTGTAAAACGTACTTAAGTACAAGTAAAATAACTCATTTATAAATATACTCAAAAAAGTACAAGTAGTATCCATAAAAGCAACTCAATCACAGTAACGTGAGTACTTGTAATCTGTTACTTTCACCTCTGGCTGTACGTTACCATGTTCGCTGTGTAAACGAGTCCTTCTCTTTTCCTCTGATTTCATCCTAGCTTTAATGTAACCCTGACACCTGTAAGAAAGGAACACATTTGTCACCTAAATACATGATTACATTTCACCTTTCTCAAATATGTAGCTTTTTATTTTGGTCTCAAGATGAAAAACTCTAGCCGTGATCTCATGCACACTAAAATTATTCACACTTCCAGGCATCCGATACCAATAGAGTTCTATCTGTTTAACAATTTTCCATCCCCAGCTTTTACACAACTATGTTGGTTCAGAAGTGGCAAAACAAAACATATCTATTCTCTTTCATTCATTCTCTTCCCTGTGGTACATTTCAGTTCCTCTACGTGCTGACTTAATTCTCAGTTTACACAAAGAGGAAATGTTGTGGCCAAAGTGAGTATGGTAACAAACATTAGTATTCAACAACATCCCCATAAAACATCACAAAGCATGTTTGCCTATTAAAATATACTCCATGGATATGATCCCAAATGGGTGCTGAGCTTTTAATAAAGCTTAGGTGTAGAGAAGGGACAGAAATGATGGATAGTAAACTTTTATTTTCATACAGCAGGTTTCGCAGTCCCGTGCGTCCTCTGGGGGCCATTTTTGACACTCGTGAAAGCTGAAGCAATATATAAACCCACCCCTCCCTCCCCCTATCCCTGCAGAGGGCTGTCAGACTGAGGGATGACAGCAGGTTCCTGACAGATATTTGGGAATATGTGAGGTGAGCTCACCTACTGCAGACAGTCTGCTGATGCTGGTGTAGAATGCAGAGAAGACAAGGGTCATATTGTCCACTACCAAAAAGAAAATAGTAAAATACCTCGTATATTTAACAGATTTCTGTCATTGATCTTGTATCATTGATATTTGACCTCAAATGTTTGTGTTAACATTCCTATTAATTAAAATGAAGCTGAAATATGTTTGCTATTTGGAAACAAATTGTTACATTTAACCATGAGAAATAGCTTGTTACACTATGGCAAGGATGGGCAACTCTATCACAGCGAGGGCCACAAAAAAGTGATTATATCTGATCTGAGGGCCACATGATCAACATTCATGTCAGCATTTAGAATAATGAGCAATCTGAGCATTGGCACGGGAATATTTTAATTTTGTGATTTTTTTTTTGTGATTTTCTGCATTTTTGTTGTTGATTTATGTGTTTTTGGGGTCACTTTCTGTATTTTTGTTGTTGTTTTCTGTACTTTCCTGTCATTTTGTTAACGGTTTGTGTGTCTTTGGAGCTATTCTGTAAGGTGTTTTGTGTGTTTTTGTAGTCATTTTGTTTGTTTAAGAAGTGGTTGTTGTGCCTGTCTTTGTTGTCATTTTCTGTTTTATGAGTCATTTTGTGTACTTTGAGAATTCTTTGTGCATTTTGCTGCTGATTTGTGTGCTTTGGAAGTTGTTTTGCGTAATATGTTGGGTTTTATATTCCTTCCAACTTCTTGAATTGCAATTTTTGGGAATCTGCTTTGGGGGCCGCAAAAACTTTGACTGAGGGCCACAAGTGGACCCCGGGCCACCAGTTGCCTATACCTGCAATATTTTATTATCATGTATATAAATCCACAAAGAGCTAAGCTATAAGGTTCATAACTAGGGGTGGGAACCTCTGGGTACCTCACGATACGAGACGATACGCGATGCAAAGCTCACGATAACAATTATCTCATGATATGACGATATTGTGATTATCGATATATTGGTTGGAAATCAATCTACAATAATCTATGACATAACAAGAAAAAAAAAGATTAAGTGAAAAAATACAATTTTTCTTTTATATCTCTGAAAGACAAAAAATTGAAAAAGTGTCCTATGAACAGTGACACTATTTTAGTGCAACATTTCTGTAAATAAGTGTCAACATACCAATGTAAATAAATAGGTATCTCCAATAGTACTTTCTGTAAACAAAAATAGGGTCTTTCTTACCAGTGACACCATTATAGTGCAATATTCCAGTAAACAATATATTGGTTCCTTCAACAAACAGTGACATTTCTGTGAAGACGTACCTGCACATTTTAGTCAAAAAGCTAAAAAGGTTTAAAAAAAAATTAAATTAAAATAACATTTAAAAAAAATATCGATAACCGATCGTGCGAAAAAATATCGTGATATATCGCCGTATCGAGATATCGTCACACTCCTATTTATAACTGCCTGTGAATCTCCCACATCATGATACTCTATAATCTTTTATGGACTCACCCTCAGGATTCCTGCACAGACATTCACGCTAGTTTGGTTTTACCCATTAATCCACTATGAGACCATTGCTTTTCTACTAATGGACAAACACTCCAGCATGTCAGTGAAGCAACCCAGGCGTTAATGCAAAACGTGAACTTATACCAATAATAAAGGCCGAGTATCTTCCCTGTCAGGCAATTTTTCATTGTTTCATATTTAGTGCCACAAAATGGTTTAGGGCTCTGAAGCAGAGAGAAGAGCAAAGGGAATGGCCAGTGCTTGCTCTACATGCTGAGTAATTATGTGGAAAATTGGTTCAGCCATTTGGAAAAAAAGACTGTGTGTGTGTGTGTGTGTATGTGTGTGTGTGTGCGTGTGTGTGTGTGTGTGTTGTACCTCCCAGTGATGAGCAGGAAGAGTGTGAGGATAACTAGCAGAGAGAAGCCTCCTACGGATGCTGTGACCATCACGAGAACTTGACCTTGATCTGCAATATCAGGATCTGTGAAACAAAGATTGGAGAACGCCAAAAAAATATATAAAAAAATGAATCTTTCAGCAAACAGACTTTATGAAGTAGGCTTCTAAAAAATTAATTATTGGGGAATATTCTCCTAAGAATATTCTGCTTATTAAGTTAGCCGTTTCTTACTTTGTGGCTGACCAAGTAAAAATAATTCCAATAAATGGTCCATGACCTGCTGTCAGTCATTCTCCATAATACCTCTCGGCTGGCGCCACACAATGTGCCTAAATACATATTCCGTTATTTGTCGTTTGCACAATGCACATTGTTGCGTTTTTGATGCCGTTGTTGTTCCTTTGTTTTGTTTTTTTAATTTAATTTTAATTTATTTTACTTTTTTATCTTTTTCTAATTTATGTCCATCCCACAAATGTATATTTACGTGTTAATTTCCCCTATGGGGATCAATAAACGTCTATTCTATTCTAATCTATTCTAATTACACCTCAAAAGCACGAGCTAAAGCATATGATAGCAGTTTGTTTCTTTATAATACATTTTTTTTGTAAGCATATTAGGAATGAAGGAAGGTACATTTCAGCTTTAGGGGCCCCTAGTGGCTCATGGGGCCCTATGTAATTGCATAGGCTGCTTATATCCAGAAACCCCAAGTAAATTGCAATTTACCATATTCGATTATTTCACATATTCTTTGGATTTGTTAAATAACATTTAAATTCAAGGTTGAAGGTTCATTTTAAACCTACAAAACCTTTTTCTCTTCATATTTTATTCTTTAAAAGATTGAAATTTAGACTAATAACTGAAAATGCAGATAAAATAGTGTGATTTAGGCTATTAAAGGTTATGTGTGCATGAAGACTCTATGAAATCTAAACTGGAAAATTAAAGAGCCAATTAACCTTCAGCTATATAACTCATGCATGATGACTTTCACTGATCCATGGCAAAGAACAACCATAAAGTGTCTCCAATGGTTTCACTGGAATGTTTATCCACATCAAAAACTTACCTGCTTTGCTAAACAGCTCTAGATTAACACGGAATAAACCACAGATCTTAATTCCCATTCCTTTACATTCATACCATCGGCTGCAGTTTCAAACTCAAAGTTGGAGCTATAAGCCGTGTAGCCAGCAGCGGTGCGAGCGCGCACATGGAAGACATAAACCGTTGACGGTCTGAGGCCAGTGACCACCACACTGGTGCTTTTAGTGCGCGTGGAAGAGTAGCTCAGCTGCTCCTGCTCCTGTAAACGTGCAAAACAGTCAAAAATGATAAACAAAAGCTGACTTTTGGGAATACACTTTATGTTTCCACAAAACAAACAATTCATCCTATTAACTGTAAGAACAGATGGTGTGCAGGTGGCGATAACAACACAATGTTGACGCTGCATTCATATTTTTGGATTAGAACTCCCACCCAACACGATCAATCTGTGAGTGCTGATAGTGCACAAATTAATTGAGGCACATTGTAGTCATAAAACGATTGCAAAACAATCAAAGAAAAGCCACTTTACTTGCTTTCAAAAGTGAACAAGTTCATGTCATTGCAGTAGATGTAGCAAATCATTCTGAATGCTCATAGGTGTAGGCTGAGGATTAATGCTGCAGGTGAAAAATGACCAAATAATTTGGCAAAAGTTATGATTTAACAAATTGAATCATAGGTGAAAGTGTTTTTATTTTTATAAAACCAATATATAAAAAAGTGTAAAAGGGGTAGAGAAATACAAAATATTTCCCCAAAAAAACATTTAAGGAAAACATTTTGCCATAAAGAATAAAAATTGCAAAAAAAGGTAGTTATTTTGTGGCTAACAAATACTGAACCAAAAACATTTCAACTTCTTACCGTAGAGTAAAGAACGGCTAAAAATGAACCTAAACTATAAAGATACAGCTTCTCAAATCTGTTCATATTGATTAAAACACAGTTTGTATTCATCTGTGCTTCACTGATAACACTTTGTACCTTTTCATAATATTTGACCTCGTACTCCACTATCTCTGATGGGGGCTGTTCCATTTCTGACCAGGAGAGGGCGATGCTGTCTTGAGTGGACCAGTCCTTATTGATGATACCGACCAGAGCAGGACCTGATCCTGCAGAACAGAGCCGAGGTTTCTATAAGGAGTCTGTAGGAGTCATCCTCAACATAAGAGTTCAACACAATCAAATAAAAAAAAAAAAAAATGCACAAGTCTATTAAATATCACACAATTTTGACATGATGTACTGTATATTTTTTGTTCGTCTGCATTTGTTTCACTTAAAAAGATTTAAAGATACAACCTTTTCTATATGAAATCAATTTGATTTTTTCAGAAAATACATATAATGTTACTTATGTGTATTTTATTCTGCTATTCAAAATGTCAAAATTTCATCTGGTGCCTTTCCAACCTTTCATACAATGTATTCTGTAGATTGGCAACTTTCTCTAGTTCTTTTTTCATATTTTAAACTCAACAATTTTTTTTTTTTGCTGAAAAAAAAAAACTCATAAAATATGTGTTTATTTACAAATACATGTTGTTGCCTTCATCTTTATCGTCATCATTGAGAAACATCTTCAAATTAAACTCACAGTTTAATTTATATAAAACACGACAAGTCAGTCATCTTCACCTTCCCTTGTATAAAACTAAACAAGGTCAGTTCTCCATCAAGTAGTGTACACATATAGAATGATAAAAGACATGTAAAAATGTAGTTTCTTTTTGGCAATTCCTTTATAATGTCTATATTTCTGTTTGTTGAATTTGTTAGTTTATGTTTATTGTCATTTTTTCTTTCTTCTTTTCTTTCAATTTTTTTTTCTATCATAATATTTATGCAAGCTTTGTCCGATCATGGCCATTTTATGAAATAGTGGCGATATTGGTATGGGAATTCTGGTGTGGCCGCCAAATATTCACGCAATAAAATCTGACGCAATCCAAACATATGATATATTTCTATTATTATTACATATACACACATACAGTAATTACATATACTGGCCCCTAATGCAAAAAACACCACTAATCCACATAATAAAAAGACAAAAAGTATATAAAATATTGACTTATTGAAGGCACTTTGTTTCCGTACACTTTTTACAAAATGCTGAAACCCCACCAGAAAAGAAACATGACAAGTTTGTGCCAGATATGAGAGGCCAAGTCATCTGTCCAGGAAGCCCAGTGGACTGAGACAATAAGTTATCTTTGCCATATCTACAGCACTGACCTCTGGGTAAATCCGCTGAGTTTACAGACAAAGCAAAACACAAGAAAAACGTCTTCAGTCATCAGAAGAAAAGCTCCGAGTGAAAAGTTTTGACACTCTTCACTGCGGAAACCGGCAAAACAAACATCTGAGAGCTGCTGCAAAGGGCCGCATGCGAAAAAGCATCCTCGCTCTCTCGACTATCTAAAGTGAAACTGCTTTTGAGAAATGTAACAACCTGGTAACAGTGGGGAAGAGAAATAGTTTGAGTGCCCCACAGATACCCAAGGGGAAGAAAAGGGCCAGGAAATGAGCATTTTACCGTCCAGCTCCAATGTAATGTGCAGCCTCTGAGTAATGTCTTTGTTAGGCCAACCGCTGGATCCACAGTAACTCTTTATCATGTTTGTCATTATTGCAGAATTCGGTGGGGAATTTTCAACACAAGGTTGCTGAGGACATCACAAAAGCACCTTGCAGAGAGACAAGCATTATCCATCAATTATTCATAAAGCCTCAGCTTGAACAAAATACGATTTGGCGGCAAACTAATAGATCCGGGATCACTGTTGTTGAGCGTGCTGTTCAGGAGGTCATTGGTGGAATACAAATTCAGGAGCAGACTAATGACTTAAACTGTCCTCATGCTCAGGAACCTGGAAAACTGGCTTCAGGTTGAGGACTGGCTGAAGCAGGAGAGAAAAGGTCTGCATGTCAGTGTATCAAGTCAAACACATTTTAGTGCAGATTTAACTCCCATATCTTGTCAAGAAGCCAAGGGTTTCTACGCTTCACAGAGCAGCAGCACAACAGCCTGCATCCACGAACAAAATATATCAACAGAGAAAAAAAGAGAAAGCCAGAAAAATCCTGAATTTTAATATGACAAGCATGTTTTTTAGGCTGTGTCCAACGTTCACACTTCAACAGCATAAATCTATTCAAAATATATGATTCTTCAGAGGTATGTTGATAATTAATTACCACAGGTACTCGCTTGTTATTTGGAGTAAAAAGATAAGGTACATTATTTGTAAAGGAGGTATGGTTAAAGCAAAAAACAATTATTATAGTGCATTAATTGTTTATTCACATTAAATAGTGTTAGTAAATTGCGATTTTGTTCAAATTCAAGTTGGGAAATCTAGAGAAAATGAAAGGGGTAGGACTAGATCAGTTTAAATTTGAAAATGCAAGATACTGTTTTGCTGTTATTTCTTAATGTGTATTTGTTTTTTTTTTTATTTTAAACCGTTTTTAAGTTGTCATTTACATGATCGGAATGAATAAAGAAATCACATCAAATCAAATCAAACAGTGCACAACTGGATGAATTAAAAGCATTTTTTTGAGTTTTAAAAATAGGCAACTTTACATTCAAAATGAATCAACTTTATCAACCCAATGATCAAATGTCACATTGTAATGACTTGTTTAAAGAATAAAAGTCATTTTAGGACATGATACACAAATAGTCTTAGCATGGTTTTCATGTTAATTTTTGGTCAGGCATTTTGCTACTTGAATATGTTTAAAGCTAAAAACTTGACACACCATGTAGTGTGGTAAGCAGATCTAACTGACAATTTCTAGCCCTAACACTATAAAAATCTCAAAACAGAAACCTCTAAAAATGCATGATAAAACCATAAAGATGTGCAAAATAAAACACAGAACTAAACAAGGAGAATGACTGTATGCTATTCAATTTGAATATTAAAATATATATAATAACACAAACAGGTTCCTCACAAAAAGTGCAGACAGAGAAGCAAATAGCAAACACAATTTGCTTTCCCAGTCATGGCATCACAGCAACCACAAAAAGTTATCGAATTCCAATATGAAATGTGAGCACTAAATACCTAAATCCAACTTATATTAAATCATGTGGGCGTGCTCACAATAACCTCGCTCACACACGTACAGTGTATATCGAGCAAACCACAGCGCTTAACCGATGACTATCATTCATTGGTGATGCCAAGTTGGACAAGATTCTCTCCATTTAAAAAAACAACAATTTGAGTTGAGTCCAATTTCAGAACAGTTTATTGAACTGTGTAGGTTTTTCCTACATTATGGCAACTATTTCATCAATATTTTACTTGGAATATTTTCTAAAAACCACTTGCCCAACGTTTAAAAAACATAATAATTGTGCAGAAACTTGCCAAATCTGGCAACACTAACAAAAAGCTGCATTCCAACTTGCAGTGCTAGTTTGCTACTGATAAACACAATGAGGTTATCTAAGGGAAGCTATTTTAAGGTACAGTACACAAATAGTTAAAAACCTGGGGCCCTTGAGCAAGGCCTTTAACCCTTACTGTTCCTCAGGTGCTACACTGTCACTGCCCACCGCTTCTCAGGCATCGGTTAAAAGAAGAGAACACATGTTGCATATTAGGAACCTATATGACAATAAAAGTGATTTACTATTACTAGTATAACTAGTTCAAATCTATCATATCAACCTGTGAAGGGAGTCAATGTAATGGGAGCTTTAAACCAATTGCACTCTTATGCAGTGAGCTATTTTGGTTTTGTGACAAATGCATTTATTGGTTCCAATAAGAGCAATTACAGTCATTACGATTAATTACAAAACACAGTTCAAAGGATAATTAAGAATCCATCGGCTCATTGGCTACATGTAGAAATAGGTTAACCCTCGACTACAGATCCTTAAGCAAAAAAAAAAAGGAAGGACACAGAGAGAGGAGAGAGAGCCTCAGCATGAGTGAACACAGATAGAGCTGTAAAAGAAAATCCCACGAGGTTGTATCTCCCTAGCATCTGAGCATATAAATAGAAGCCAGCCTGAATCCCAGAGTAAGAAGGGGGATGAAAACAGAAGAAAATCCACTGGAGGGAAGGGGAAAAAAGTACAAAGTAAGAGTGAAAAAGAATCTCCTGAATCAGGACACCACAAAAAATAGAATAAAAAAAACTGTGGGTTTAGCATGTGAGAACTGTACGTGACCTGTTGAATTTTACGTGCAACAAATGTGAGTCAGAAAGCTGCAAAGAACATTATTGTCATATATAAATCTGTTAATCCCGATGAAGTCGGTAAACATATATGGTGATCACATTTAGGGCAGCAGCTAGCAAACATCAGGTATTCTATTGATTATTCTATCAATCAATCAGATAAAACATACATTTGCTTGATAATCATCAGAAACTAAGACCGATCTCTTAATGATACAAATCAATTTGTTTATTTATTTTTTACATGTATTCATTATACTGTATACGTATTATGCAGAGAAAAAAGAAACGATTCCAGTCGCCTAAATGTAGTGTCCACCTAATATGACAGGAGGCATGGTATAAAAGAAAAAAAAATAATAATAGACCTTTTTAGACAAAGGAGGTTATGAGGCAGAAAATATTAATTAATCATCTTTTGTAATGAAGGTACTCGAGGACCTCGAGGAATAGTTGAACGTTACTTGAAACTAATGTTGTGGTTTGAAGGCCCGGTGAGGAACAGGCATCAAACATTAGCTTTAGAAATGTCATCTAATAAATAACCATACATACATAAACTATACCTAGATACTTTTTAAAGTATAACTACAAGATGTGTATGACTAGAGAGATTTTGCTATTTAACCAAAAAAAAAATATCTGGACATAAATGAGAAGTTTTGAGTTATTGTATTTTGTCCATGTAAACTAAGTAAATTAGAATTTCTGATGGTCTCACAGTAAGAGGTACCGCGGTTCATTTCCTGAAAGGAATTATGGAGATTGTTCAGTGTGTGTGTGTTTATAGTAGCTCGGGTTGCTCTTATCATCAGGAACAAGCACGCTAGTTAAAAGAAAGCTAAAAAAAAAAAGGGTTATATTTACAAAAAACACCCAAAAACAAACAAACAAACAAACAAAAAACCAGCACATTCAGTCCTCCTTAGAATAAAATCACCTTAACACAGTATATTTATGATAACACTTTCTATTTTTTTACTGACTTGGTAATTGCCCTGATAGTCTAAAGGCATGGCATAACAAAAGTTCATAATTTCCCCAAGAGTTAAGAGTAAAAAACAGTATACTTTTATTCAGACTAAGGGGAGGCTGAACTTGCTGAATTTGCAAGTTTCTACCAAAATGTATTACCCTGTATTAATAGAACTCCCAGCATCCACATTCTAGCTTGTCAAAGCTAGGCATTCAAGCAAGAATCAGGAAAAAAAATATTAGTAATGTTGATTAATAGGTTTAGTGTACCGATAATTAAAAGCATAATGAAGAATTAACATACAATGTACAAATAGACAGCATACCAAGAGAAAATAAATCTTCTCTCCTGCAGAAATCTAGTTAACTGCTAATTCTCCATTTGATTGGCTATTGTTTCAGGAGTTGTATAAAATTAAAATCCATTACAGAAATGACCAGGCAGTAGCAGCAGAGCAAACTGTCTATTCAATATTTGTAATACTTCCCTCTACGTTATGTATAAAGACATACATTACACATAAGCTTTGAAAAACAACACTTTGTAATGGTCAGTAGAACATTAATGCAAGAAAACTACTTTTATAAATAATTATGTTCACAAAATGTCAGGTGACTTTGAAAATGACAATTAAAAGCTTGGTATACTTTCCCCACTGTATCTCTAAACAGATGAATAAAACAACTACTTACTTACGTATTGTGTGCTGAATCTTGATATGTATTTGTATGGCATAATTTTATACCTGATTATGCAAACAGGTAGAGTTTTATTTTCCTCAACTATTAGTTTACTTTATTTTTTGTATTTCTATGTTGTGTGTGTTTTGGTTAATGTTGTTATATATTATGTATGCCTTGGTTATTGTGTTATATTTTGTTTTCTGTGTGAATATTATTTGTACATCTTTTTTAATCTGTTTTTGTTGTACTTCGCTACTGTCATGCATGTATAGTCTGTGATGTCGACCCCAGGAAAAATAGCTGCTGCTTTTGCAATATAGCTAGTGGGGGTCTAAATAAAACAAACAAACAAACAACAAAGCTGGGGAGATCCGCGAGAAGGGCCCGGCACGCTTCCAGAGTCACCCCGAGACGCGGCTCCGGCCGAGCACCGGGTCTCAGGCGGCGGGGAGAGGAGTTCTGCCGCGGCTGGAGGAGCAGCCGCCGGCGAACCCGAGCCCAGCCTCGATTCGCACTCTAGCCCGACCGACCCAGCTCTGAGAGCCAATTACGGATCTGACTTGCCGACTTTCCTTACTAAAGAATCCACATTTAACTCAAATATCACGGTGATTAGTGCACCATTAACCCAACACAAAACTACCATATTGTGCTCTTTTGGCTGTAAACAGAGGCTTTAGCTGCCCACAGCAATGGCGCCAGGGCGGGAAATCACAGTATGTTGTAACCTAATGTGGGAACTATGTATATCCGAGCCTGTGGTCACATGACTGCCGTAAAGTGAAATGGTCTCCAAGCATTCTCCAGGTCACATGACCTGGTGAAATATGGTTCGTCTCCTCCAAACTTACATAGGCGGTATTTCAAGAGGGAAGCCCTGCTTGGAGCACTGATACTGTCAAGCGCTGTATATTGGTCTAAGGAATCAATAACAATAACTCATATGGGTCAACTCTTTAGGTCAAAAAGTCCACGGCGTGCCTTTAAATAAGTTATTTGAGGTTGAAAAACAGGATTTGACATCATATATGACGATGATTGACAGTCGATGATTGGGCAGTAAGCAAAATGGACCCTACTGTGCAGGCTGGCTCCAAATGACGTCAAATTTGCAAGATGGAAGCGCCCCTAAGCGCTGTATTTTGCCTTCAAGAACGTTGAGTGGGAACAGCTTAACAGGTCCCTCCAAATACACATTTTCTGTATAAGATTTGAAGAGAAAGAAAAAAATACACAAATACTAATAAGGGAGTCCTGAGAAAATGACTATTTTATCCGTGGGCGGCCCTTGAGCGACTGTGGAAGTTTGCTTCTCTGCTTATTTGGCATGTGCCGCCTGTCAGTGTGTGTCACAGCCTACACTGTGTCTATACCAAGCAATGCCAGTTTGACAAGTTAATCCACTCCAAACATCCGGGGGACGTCCCCCACAGGCTTCTTCTCTTCCTCTGTGGAGATTATTTAGCTTTCCAGCCTCTTTCCATCAGTCCGCCTGTCTGTGCCAGAGAGATGGGTATCATGTGACACACACACTGTGCCTGACATCTGGGCTGATTCTACAGCCAATCAGCATGCATTAAACACCTACGCTGACACTGTGTTTCACCTTATCAATACATTATCGGTGAGATGAAGACAACCAAGCTCTTGTACGCTTTTAGCAACCCCCATTATATTCACGACTATGCTTCACGATAAGAGAATAAAGCAACATGACCTACCCACCTACCGCCCAGTGTGAGCCAGAGATAGGCACCGGCAAACCCACATGACCCTGAAATAGGAGGAAGTGGGTAAGAAAATGGATGGATGGATGGATGGATGGAAAAGATCAAAAAGTGGCTGTACAATAAATACCATTCTTTTTCTCATTTTTCTCACAATTCTTTGCAATGATATTTTACAGTGTGTCAAAATACAGCTTATTGCTTCGTAGCAAAATACAATTTAGAATAAAAATCATATTCCAAGAGAGTTTTTCTTAATGTGGATGAACAAAGACATACAAACATAGACTCCTCTCTCTCCTCAGTCATCCCCAGGGTACATCAGAGCTACTCATCGACTACATCCTTAACACTGCCTTATTTGCCCACCAACACCAACACCGACACATAAAGAGACCTCCCACACCTCAGTATCAAACACAATGCCATGGATTTGTATATTTGAACTTTGACCATTGTCACTTAGACTACCTGAGGAGAGATGCACAATGAATACAAAATAGTATTATATTTATACATTTATAGTTGCTTGTACATTATTTTCTGTATAGACTCCAATATGCTGATTTGCATTCGGGCTGCACCATTACGGTCAAAATGAATATTACGATTATTTGGATCAATATTTTAATCATGATTATTAATCACGATTATTTATCATTTTAGGGAAAACGGCTGTATTTTTATTGAACTGATTTTTAACACACAATATGTTAACTTTAGAGTGCAAAAGAAAAGCTTTAACAAAGAATATTGATGAATACTAAAACTTACAAAAGAATTTGCCAAAATTTAATATGGGCTAACTATAAACGCATCTCCTTGAAAACAATTACAGCGTATAAATACAGGTTTTGAACAAGAAACACCAGCCTGTCAACATTTTCTGGCTCGAGTGTCCACTGGATTAATAATCAATTAATACTAATTCATTAGGTACTTATGTCAATCAACTCATGGGGGAGTATCGACACGTTTAACACAAGCTCCCCACCTAAAAAAACCCTAAAACTCAAGTTTTATATCCATCAAAGGCTGCATTTTAAACGTAAAAATCGCTGACGATTCGTGGAGGCCAAAATCGTAATTACCAAACTGCATCTACTCAACCTTGAACCAATCAGGACTTCCTTTGTAATATGAAGGCAAGAGGACACACGTCATCAACAAAGTCCAGAGACTCCAGTGATTATTGATTGATTCCTTTCTTTGACTCACTACAAAAATCAAGAAACACAAGCACAAAGAAGACATCACCTTAATGTATTCCACATGACTCCTTACAGTTACATGGAAACAACTCACTGTTTTAAGACTGGATTGTATCTTAAGACATGTTTCATATTGAAGTCAAAGTCTCCAAAACACGTGACATGTTGTTAACCTGCTGTTGCTTGAGTTAAATGATTGACTTGTGAATCAGTTAAATGGCAAATAATGGACTGAATATGATGAAATATTCCCTGTGCTTTTCTAACCAAAATGTGTGTTTTCAGATTGCATGCTCCTCCTAACGACAGAAAATAATGAGCAAGCTATTTCCAGTTAACGACAAAAAGAATTCCTGAATTACTGTGTGACTGAGAAATTGTTTGTCCACACCGGTGATTGAATCTGTGATAGACTTTTTCTCATTAGAAATAAGAATATTCAGGAGATAGTTTCTCATTTCTGGCTGTGCTGAAAGTCACTTTCACTGTTTAACTTGATGGACGTCATGTTCATCCGGTGCTGGCAGCTAACTGTAATTAACGTTTTAGTGACGGGTGAATAAAACCAGGCTAATATTGGGTTTGTGAATATTTTGGTGTCTCTCTCGTCCTCACATGCCATTTCACATCAGCTTCAGGACTCTCACTCATTATGGTTAAGCTTTTGTCAAATCTTCTCATTAAATTAGGCTCAGCTCTGATTGAAGTCACAGACCCCAGTGATTTGACCAACTCGGTTATAATAATGCCAAATCTAGATTATCAATTTTTTTTTATCACTTAATGTAAGCAAATCAAATGACAAACCCATAATGTACTTGGCCAGAATAAAGAGACAATCTCTTCTCCTCATTCATGTATTCACTTCTACGTCTTTTTGCTGAGCTTGTTGAAGCGGGGGTTGGGCTGTGAACACAACATCACTTTATAATTCATTAATCCACTCGCTTCCCTCTCTTCATCTCAACCTTATCCATCAATTATTCCATCCATGTCCGAGCCCTTGAGGTATAAAAGTGAGGTTGAACTTCAAGTCTTCTATTTCTCCTAATTCCAGCCAAAGACAACACCCTTATGTGAACTGGCAGCTGTAGCTGACCTCAAGTTAGCTTTATCTGTTAATTAGGACCAGCTTGTGGTTACAGTGGCTCCGTCAGCATATTAAAGGTCAGAAGTGTGCCTCACCTATTGACACAATAAACTGGACGGGGGAAACTGAGTTTGAGGAACAAACTGCAGTATTTTACAGAGAAAAATGGTTCACCATCCAATTAGGGCGTTTTAAAAAAAAAACCAAAAACTGAACCTTCCTGCATTACAAACACAGTACTCATGGGATATAAAAGTCATGCATTATGTAACGTAGATGTTGCATTAGGAAATTCACTGCTAAATATAAGCTATTGGAAGCCATACTTCATAAAACAGAATCCCAATGGTCTTACATAAAAACACTTCTTTTGCTCTTCACATATTTTTTTTTACTGAATCTTTGGACAAGCAATGTATCGTTAATGTCTATTTATTAATTAGACAGAAGCACTGTCACTGGTGATGTGAATCAATGAAAACTTTAGAGTTTCAGCCTGCTTGGCCAATTTCTATCTCTTGGAAAAACATTTATTTATTTATTTCGAAGGAACAAATTAAAAATGAACTAAAACAAATCTCAACAGAAATCTCTATGAAAAAAAAAAAAGTCAATTTCAACATAATACATTTGATTCGTTGAACAAGGAATAGGAATATTTGCTCATTCGTTGTCTGACCCACTTGTTCTTGCTCAGGGCTACAGGGGTCAGCTGGTGCCTATCTCCAGCTTTCAAAGAGCACTGGGCGGGGGGTACACCCTGGACAAGGCGCCAGTTGATGCCAAGAGGAATTTATTGATATACAAGAGCACTCAGAGCGTGCAAACCTCCGCCAAATGCCGAATCTGCTCTTTGCCAGATAATGGTATCTGGATCAGTGATCCTGATCACTGTACTATGATCAGCACTTTAAAGGCTTGTAGAAAATGTATATCACCATTAATTTAGTTTATTGATTATGATGGAATCTTCCAAGGAGTAAGGTCTATATTTTTAGTCAAATATTTGTACAAAAGTAATTTTGAAGTAACCCTGCTAACAGACAAATCAATTAATGAAAATATTACACCAGGAGGTAAATAGTCACATTATTTTAGCAGTTGATAAGAATTATTGTTCTTTCAAACTTTTTTCCTTCTAACCTGGCCAAAAGTGTTGAAATGACTAAACACAAGCTGGTTCTTCTGTCAGTTTCTTCCAATACAATTGTAAAAACTGTAATGTTTTTTTAAATATATTGAACCATTATCTACTGAGTAGGGTCCATGTTGAAATTAAACCCTCATTCTTTACGACAGACTCAACATTCACCATGAAAATTGGAATTTTGTCCAAATATCTTATATATTACCATTGACCAGTTTAATGAGTTTGCCATAAAATGTTGCCATTCACAAGATAAAGAACTGTCATCTCTTTTTCATATTCTAGCAAGATGGAAATATTACTTAATACTGTTTATAGTCCAAGTTAAAGCAAGGGATTACATATAAAATGATAGCTGGGTTTCCATTACAGATTTTCGCAAAATAAAAGCCATATTTCTAAATGTTGAGAAAGTATAATTGCGCTTTGAACGTGTTTCCATCAGTGGGCGTGCACTGTAGCTGTTCCCATTCAATGTTCTTGAAGCCCAAATAGAGTGCTTAGGGCCGCTTCCATCTTGCAAATCTGACGTTATTTGGAGCCAGAGTCTGCGCAGTAGGGTCTGGCGGGAGGAGCCACTGTTGCACGACCCCGCCCATTTTGCATACTGCTCAATCATCGGCTGTTATAATAAAGGAGGCGGGGTTTATGACCTATACTGCAGCCAGTCAGCAGGGGGAGCACTAAATAAATAAAGCTTCACTTCCTCGTGAGTGTGTCCCATCCATTCTTTTTACATTCCATGGTTTCCATTGAAAGTTGTTTAGGGGAGGAGCCTCATAACTCCGTGAAATCTCATCCCGGGAGACTTTGCTGCAGGAAGATGGACGCTCCAAACCTCCTTATAACACTTCATATTTCTTTGTTGTTTCATGTTTAAGTATTAAATAATAATAATAAGTAGAAATTTACTGGTCATATTTACTCTGAGAGAAGTGGTCATGTGACCAGGTACATCACGTCATGTGATGAGAATTTTCGGAAAAAGTGTTTCCATAGCACTTTTGCGACACATTGCAATATTGACACGTCTGAAAAACCTTCTCAAGAAAGCGTAAAAACTTTTTAGCAATATTTGGTTGCTTTTTCTAAATTCAGGTGTTTCCATCACTAGTTTTTACAGCGCTATCTAGATTTTGTGCATTTCCAAGGATAATGGCAACACAGCTATTGAATCAAATCAAATGCTCAGATGAAAGCCTGAAAACCCTTTATGCAATGGGAGAAACACCCAAAAAATATAAGAGAGGCTAAAATGGGCGACACACAAGTTATCAAACATCTCAAACTCACCAGCTTGTTGTGTATTGACGGTAACATTTGTCAGCAAACGAGCGGACAAAACCAAGCCTGAGACTCCGTTCATGGCCTCCACATGAAAAGTGTAGTTGGTGTGGGAGGCAAAATCCAGTATGGCCACGGAGGTGCCTGTTAAACCAAGGGCCCGTGGGATGAAGCGCAGGTCTGGTTCACAGGCCTCGCACTGTGTCATACCATCACCGTCACTTCCATCACAGCGCTGGCACAGGACGTTATAAGTGATGTCCTTCCTGCCCCCCAAATCACTGGGAGGCATCCAGCGCAAGAAGAGAGCGGTGTCATTGATCAACGACACCAAGTTTCTGGGGGCTGATGGAGGTCCTGCAAAGAATAAACATTTAGAAGAACAAAAAACTCTGTTTGCTCATACCATTATTACTCTATTAGCTGTGACTTTAATAATAGAATAGAACAGACACATGGTGGTTAAGCAGAACATGTAGTAAGACTGCATAACGTGTCATCTTGCCAAAACGTAATACATTATCACATGATATTGTATCACACCCACATTTAGTAATAATGCAGAGCAATAAGAAGTCTAAATGCAAAATCAATAATATTTTTACACATTTTGATTAATTTTTTTCTGAAAAGAAAAAAGAAAAAGCAACCCCACATTTTGTAATAACAAACACAATTTGTACAAAAACCTGTAGTCTATTACTTAAAATATTACAACACAAGGGAGCAATATTTTCACCTGATTTATTTATTTTTTTAGTTGTGTCTGTTAACAGGATTACATCAATTGTAATTAACACATTTTTCAAAACATTTTAGGCAACGATAGACTTCACGCCAAGATTCCATTAAATTTCAGAGTGGTTTCGGATTCAAAACTCCATCCGCTTTCTGGCTGGTGTTTATCTCAAGCGATCATTGGGTGCTAGGCGAGGGTACATAATCCATAAAACGTAACCTTTCTCTTGTGTTAGCTTTCTGTTCACACAGAGGCAGGCAACTATTATCACAGCGGGGCCACAAATATGTGATTGTCTGATCCGAGGGCCACATCATCAACATTCATGCCAGTATTAAGAATAACGACTAATCTGAGCAATAACACAGGAAACAAAGTTTTTTTTTTTTTTTTTTTTTTGTCGTTGTTTGTTGTATTTTTATGTATTTTTATTAGTTTTTAGTCTTTTTGTGAATTTATCTGTCATTTTGGGAATTATATGTGTTTTTGTCATTTGTCAATCTGTGCCTTTTGGGGATTTTTTTTTCAGTATTTTTGTTAGCATTAGTGTAATTTTGTATATGTGTTGTTGTTTTGTGAGTTTAGGTGGTTGTTTTGTGTGTCTGATGTCCATATGTTTGTATTATGAGTTTGTTTCTGTTTGGAATCTTTTTTGTGTTTTTTATATTTTTGTTTACATTCTGTGCATTTTGATGTTGTTTTGTGAGTTATTTTGTGTATTATGTTGGGCTTCATAATACTTCTAATTTCTTTAATTCCAATTTTTGGTGGATTTGTCTTGAAGACCTCACAGAATTAAACCAAGGGCTGCATGTGGCCCCCGGACCACCAGTAGAGATTCCAATCAACCTAACCAATCCAACCTCCATCAATCTAAAGTTTTTGGATTGAGGAAGCTGGAGTACCCAGAGAAAACCCAAGCACAGGGAGAACTGGCAAACTCCACACAGAAAACCCAAGTGTCCACTCTAGGGCTTGAACCCATGACATTCTTCCTGTGAGGCAGATAAATAAATCACTCAGCCACATTAAAAAGTCTCAAACTCTCATCATTGGTAACGTTTCAAAAATGTATTTCTCGGTTGGTAATTGACTGATCTTTATGAAACTCAGCTACGTCAGGCTGGTTCCTCAATTATCCCGAGTTTCATCTGGATCGAATACAGATTTTGCATTTCATTGCAATTTTTCAAAACAGGAAGTGTCCATACATTTGGGCATACTGTATCATTATTAATGGTGATAGAAAATTTCTTCCAATCATTTAAAGTGTGAATGATCCAGATAACTGCCAATATCTGGCAAAGAGGATAGTTGGTGCTTGGCGGAGGTTGTGTTCTTCGATGCACATCAACACTAATGCAGGTGTTATTAAATCATGAAGTGAAAGAGCATTACTTTTTAAATGTATTGCAAAATGTGTTATTCTGTAATGTGGAGTTCCATAATTATGATTAAATAATTAGCTGCCATAGAGCATAATTTCTCTGTATAAGTGTTAAAGCTTCTAATATAACCTTCTGTAATTTCATTTCAACACCTCATGTCAGTATTTTAAACTAAACTGTTCCAGTCCTTTTTGCATTTTTGTTTTCAGGACTTCAGAATTTTTTTTTAGCAGGGAAACCTGCCAAAATGATCATAATAACTGGGTGAGCCTTTGATGATCTGCGTAGGTGTGTGGGAGGGATATTTTCAATTTGCTCCTGGTGTTAGATTTTAGAAGTGTTAGTTGTCAGCTTTTTGTAACATATTGTTTTTGAATTTAACACATTTTTTAACAAAGCAGATCGTAACATGTTTCTTAAAAAAAAGACTGAACAAGACGAATAGAAAGACTGAGGGTGTAAAAAGCGGGGTTGGGGTCAATTAAAATTGAAATCTATGGGTATACTGATAAAAAAAAAAGGCTTAGACGCCCAAACCAGAACTATTAATACCAATATTTCATTGATTAGGAAGCCTAACATGGTAACCAAGAGATGAGAAACAAATTAGATGATAGATAATATTTTTTAGTGTATCTTACATCTGATTTAAGACATCCGCCCCATTATCATAAGAGATGCTAGCACAGGCATTGGTAACTGGTGGCCAAGGGGCGACATGCAGCCATTGGTCTAATTTTTTGCCGCCCGCAAAGTAAACATACGTACAAAATTACAAAGAATTACAATATTGCAGGAAAATACAGAAAACGACAAGAGAAAAAAACAAAAAAATGACTGCAAAAATGAACAAAACAGCAACAGAAATACACAAAATTACTCAAAAAATATACAAAAGTACACAAAAAGACAAGGAAAACACAAAAAATTACTCTGCAAACTTACCGTACTAGCAACTAAAAAAAAAAAAAAACACGCACACACAAAAGGACAGCACAAATACACAATATGACTGCAAAAAACATATATTTTTAAGGAAAAATACACAATAAAACAACAGAAATCTACAAAATGCATTACAAAATGAGCAAGACAACAACAAACATACACTGAATGACAGGCAAAATTACTATAAAAACTAATTGTTCTTTCCTGTAATAATACTCAGATTGCTCATTATTCAAAATGCTGAGATGAATGTTGATCATGTGAACCTCAGATCAAACAAACACATATTTGTGGCCCCGCTGTGATAAAAGTTGCCTACCTCTGTGTGAACAGAAAGCTAACACAAGAGAAAGGTTACGTTTTATGGGGTTATTCATTAAAGGCTCAGCAATTGTGATTAATTGTAATTGAACTTTAGTAATTGAGAATATAATTGTAATTGGAAAAAAATGCAGGCCACCATAATCATAATTAAGTTGTAATTGAACATGGATAGTTGAAGACGTAATTGTAATTTTAAAATGTAATTGACCCCAACTAATAAAAAGTCTACTAACTTGTACAGGCCATGGTGGTGGGGTCCTTGAGAGCCCGGTAAAAGCCTTTATCGCAGTGACAGAGGGTGCCGGCCTGGTCATGGCTGGAGCTATGCAGAGGACACTTGGAGCATTTGGTGTTGCCAGCGATTGCTTTGAAGAAGCCCGGGTTACAAGCTGCAGAAAAAAAGGAGCCAGGTATGAATTCGCCAGGTATGATTTCGTTATACAACCGCAATCCCTTTAGCACACAAATTTATTTCAAATCTCCAGCAGCTGCTCCCTTTCACGCCTCAGGTCTCACCCTATTTCCCAGAAGGCTGTAGATAACTGTCATGCAATTATTAGAAATATTCAAAAGCAGACACACACCAGAACGTCCTCTAAAATGATATCCTCACACAACCCACGTATATCAACAAAATGTATACGATTTAAAACAAACATGAGAGCTCTGAGGCACTTTAACGCAATAACCAAGGCAATACTAAAAGTCACTCATAAAAAACTCACCTTTTTAAACAAACTTTTACCTTCTGATTGTTGTGTATTTTGAGTAGTTAGTTCTGTAGTTATTACTTTTATTGTTGTTATGTTGCATTTGCATTGTCTGTTAGTCTGTCCCTACGGTGCTGTTCTTTCTGTTTTAACAATTGTAAAGTGTCTTTGAGTTCTCAAAAAGCACTTAAAATGTATTTTTTTTTATTCTTAGTATCATTATAAACAAGTGACGGTTTGTCGTACCTTCAATTTTAAAGAAACCAAACAAGGTATTAGCAAAATAATGATTTCTTGTTTCAATTGTTCGTTCGTTCATTGTATTTCCAATTTTTCAACAGGATACAAATGTTAAAACATGAGCTACTTTAATTATTAATAATGAGAATTACAAAGAAGAAAATCTTTAAGAGGTTTTACCATTAGTTAGAACAAAAACATGAAGATTGTAAAGCACTTTGAGCTATATGTCCTCTATGAAAGGTGCCATAGAAATAAAGTTGAAAGTTGAAGATTCGTGGAAGGTTATGTAAAAGCACAAGTTTAGCACAACTTGGCACTTGTAGCTCAATAAAAATAATGATCATGTATAATAAGTATAGCTTTCAACAACCTGTGAAAAGCCAATGGACGTCACTTGACTATTGGTAGTTGTTAATGGCTACTTGAGTCAATTCAGAGCTTTGCATTGATAGCCACATTCACGTAACACAACTAAAAAGGCAAAAATCACTACTTACAAAGGATATTTCGGCAAGAACTGCAAAAAAAAGGAATAAATAATCTCAGGGACGTGTCTACACTCAATAAACACACTCCCTCCCGCAGACCCCGCTCCTCAGAAGCAAACCTCCACACTGTCCCCATTTAATAACACATTAAATGTATATAGATGAGCTGATCAGATGTCATCTTTGGTGTTTATATTTGAAATTTAAACCCAATGATTATTTGTCTGAGGAATAACGCACATGTTTGAGAGAGCTGTATTTGACAAGTAGGTGAAAAAAAAAAAAAAAATATATATATATATATATATATACATATACAGTATATAAGCAATTGTATTAGCATACAATTACCCTGATTATAAGTTCATTTATTATTTATCACAGCAGTTTGTGACTATTTTATGTAGTTTTACATCCTTTATTTTTTTACTCTTACCATCAGCTCAATCATAACCGTCATCCTTTCTTATCGTTTCAATATTTTCTGGTAGTTTCTCTCAGCCAGTTCTCACCTTTTTTTGGATTTCATTTTTATTTCAATATATTTTCTCCATCTGTCGTCTTTTTTTCTCACACCTTCCCTTAAGGCTTATCAGAAGATGGCAAACCACTTTGTGAGAAAGATTGCTTCTTTCTTTCCAGACTTATCTCAACCGAGGGGGGGAAAAAAACGTGATCGCAGTTATGTAATATGGCAGGATTTAGCATATTTTCATATTTGTCAGAGAATATATAGGTAGAAAAAAATGTAATCATGACCAACCCATATCAAACAGAAATGCAATCAATGTATTATGAAAGCCAGCAACCACAAGATTTACTACTTACATATGAGCAATGTAATATAAATCCCTGGGTTTTATAATTAGGAATAAAATGTAACCCTTTGCTATATCTAACTTTTTTGCCAGGTTTATTACAACTCCTCCATGTTCTTAAGTTACACTGACTTAACCTGTAAGGACCAAAGTGTTTTTGTTGATTTTAGAGAAACATAGAGACAACAATAACAGCTTCATTCAGTTTCATAACATTTGTTTCGATGTCTCACTATGGGATACGCGGCCCCTGCGTCACATCCAGAACCCTTTCTCATTCCGCCAATCTGATTGGCCGATGAAGATGTATTCATCCGCCGCCGCTACTCCCACCTACTATAAGTAGGACGGGTGGGCAGAGAATACATCGGCATTCTTTCACCTCTTCTTGCTCTGGAAGCTTTCATCGCACAGCTCAAGCGTCCACAGGTGGACCCTATTTGGATCCTTTCCGCCTGAAGTTTTAAGGTGTGCAGTGCCTTCCTTCCCCCACGCCCGGGAATTACACAGCGCCGAAGACCCCCACGGCTGTCGAAGGAAAGGCCTACCGCTTGGCTCACCACTGCTCGTCGCCCCCCCACGGCTGTCAAGGAAGACACCGGTCCGAACACCTCTATTGTCGACACCACCCTCGTCATTCCACGTGGTCACCAGGTGTTGGCTGTCGCCCTCCGCTAGCTGATCGGCTAGCTCCCACGCGGGGGCTAGCCGCTCGGAAGCAGGAAGTTGATTTCTTTTTTTTTTTTTTCACTTGTCTGCACATGCTGTCAAAGGTCAACACTACAAGAAGTGCAATCATTTTGAGGCAGCAATGCATGTTTTGTTATTGCAATGAAATAAATGAATTTATTTTATTGCTTAATTGTGACCATCACCAGCCCTACCTAAGGAAGGGTAAGAAACATTTTATTATAGGGAGGATATAAAAAGGGAGAGCAGTGTTACACCTAGGTGAGGGGGTGGTGGGGGAGGGGGAAGGGAGCAGGGAGGAGAGACTCTAGGCAGGAAATAGAAAGGGTGGTGAAGAACTGATTATTTTAAAGTGGGAGTGAGATGTGAAGATTTCTGAGCGGGACACGCACCAGGTCTGCTCCAGGTGTCTCGGGCTGGAACACGCCCAACAGGCCTTGGACGCCCCCGGAGCTTGCCAACACTGCGTCAGCTTCACTATGAAGTGAGCCCATCGGAGGAGGCCCCCACCCCTCCCCCGGTCAGCGCCAAGCCTGCCGCCGCTGAGAGCATTTAGACGAGCACCCCTGCTGAGCCCAGCTGGGGCTCACAGTCTGACATCTCCTTTGTCCCTCCGCTCGGAGAGAATATTTTCGACTTGGACTGTGGGGACGATGATGATGTCACTTTGGAGTTCCTCATCACAGAGGCTGAAGAGGATGATGACATTTTTGTGACCCCGGGTTGGGTTGAAAAGCCTGAAGCCTCTGCTCCCTCCACGGAGGGGGTGAGCATTCCAGCCTCTCCTCTTCCCAGCTCTGACATGGTAGATGTATGCAGACATGCTGCAGCCCCCCTGTCCATCCCGTGGCCTGCTATCGTTACAGAGACATCCCGGTCCCGGGGAAGTGGCTCCCGCAGCCAGGAGAACAACGAAGCAGATGCTCCCCGTCTTCCCCGAGCTGTTGAAAGCAGTGGCACTCTTCTGGAAGGACCAGCCGTTCACCGACAGGGGCGCTGTCCCAGGTGCCTCGTCCTCGGACTGCGAGGACATGGAGGGCCTGGGCCTACTCCGCATGCCTGAAGTGAAGTGGCTGGTGGTCACACATCTGAATGAGAAAGGACTTCTGGATATGACGCAGGGGGCGTATATCCCATAGTGAGACATCTCACTCATATTACTCAGAGAATTAGTTAAATAACCTATAGTTTTTCTCAATTGTTTACACACAATTACTGGTGCTTGAGACACAATGACCACAACATGTAACTAATGCACCAACGCCCTGAACCAATTCTGCTAAACTACTTATAAATGTCTATTCATATGATGTTTGTGCGCGTCATTTGAAAAGAAAAAAACCATTTTGAGAAGAAATTACATTATTTTGAATGTAAAGTTTCATTTTGCAAGAAAATTGAGGGGTTTTGCCAATTGTGTGAGTTATTTTGTAATTAAAGCTACTGGAAGCCAGTACAGTGTAACCTGATTGTGTGTTTTTCAGTGTAACGTAAATGATTCACAGGGTGTCCAATGATCACAATGTGACTGTTATCGCATTAGAATGAAAATTTCTAACACTTACATCAATATAAAATGGAACGTTTGTGATAAAAACTTTCACAAAAAAAATGAATAAAAGATTCTGTTAATTTGTCAATTTCTCAGTGATCACTGGCTTTTACCGTACATCACATAATGCTATCGTTATCTAAGTTTATTCAACATATTCAAGTAAAATGTTTCGCTTGTCAATTTTATTAAAGTACTCAAAAAAGACACACACCAGAACGTCCTCTAAAATGATATCCTCAAATAACTGACATATATTCATAAAATGTATGATTTAAAACAAACATGCAGGCTCTTAAGCACTGTAACGGTATTAGCTAACAAATGCAACACTTAAAGTTACAAACAAGTGACGATTTGTTGTATGTTAACTTTTAAAGAAGCCAGGCGAGGTATTAATGAAGTTTTTATTTCTTGCCTCAGATCAGTATTTTAAATTTTCATAGTTGCTTTTAGACTAAAAATCTCTTTTTTCAAAAGTTTCCTGGTCAACACATTAGGCAGAGAACAATTTCAAACAAAAAACAGAAAACTGGTTTTAAATGTTACAACGAGCTATTTATACCCTTTATAATGATCATATATCTGAACTGCGGATATAAAATATTTCTACATTTACCCTGAAAGATCCCTAAATGATCATTGATGAGATTTAAAAAGAAGAAAAACTCCTAAAGGGTTTAACATCAGTTGAACAAAACATCAAGATTCATGGAAGGTATTGTAAAAGCGCAAGTTTAGCACAACTTTTCATTTTTAATGTCTCAATAATGTGTTTTTGGATGGCACTTGTTGCTGATTGTGTAGGTAAAATGAATTCTAATGTATAAGAAGTCTTGGGAGTTTCATTAAAATGAGCTGGTTTATTAGCTTTCAACAGCCTGTGCAAAGTAAATGGACCTCACTTGTTCTTTATGGCTACTCGAGTCAATTCAAAGCTCTGCATTTATAGCCACATTTATGACTTAGAGGCAAATAGCGCAACTCGTGAAGGATAGTTCACTGAGAACTGCAAATGCAAGAAAAAGTGCAAGAAATAATCTCAGGGATGTTGTATCTACAGTATGCTCAATAATGATGCCTAACCCTTTACATTTATTAAAACAGTGTTTCTCTCAAGGAAAAACAACATTTACTTGGATAAGATGATCTGAGGGGTGTTCCATAAAGGAGGATTAACAAACTCTGAGTCTATCCATAAACTCTGGGTCAACATATCCCGCGATGGGAAACTCTGGGTAAAAATGAATAAAATATTCTGTAAACTTGTCAGTTTCTCTTTTACATCACATATTTATATTGCTATGTAAAGTTATTCAACATATTCAAGTGAATTATTTTGGAAGATAAAGTTTCTCTTGTCTGTTTAGTATATTGTGTATTTCTAGTCCAAACAGATGGAAGCAATATGATGAAACTTGATGACTAGGAAATGGAGGTGGGAATAAATAAGTCTTCCTTCTTCCCTTTAGAGCAGACATATCATTATAAGTGTACATGGAAGCTTATCCATTATTTTGAACATCTCTGATTGTTTTTCTCTGTTGGAGTTTCCTTGTACACAAATAAATAAATGAAAATGAAATGAATTGTATTTAGTATTGGCTTGAAACAACCATTTCTTTAAACACATTATACAGACAAAAGTGATAAAAACAAATGTCAAACAATAACAGAAAAAAGTTAGATATGTATGAGACTTATATAAACCAGTTCATATTACTGAGAAGAAAAAAAAAAACGCTCTAACATGTACTGTTGGCAGAAACCTTGGCAGAATTACATTGATGCTGAGCTCCTGATGAGAGAAATAATTTGTTACCCTGCTTTCAATTTTTGAAGAACCACATTCACATGGATATTACTCCCTTTCTATGCAGAAGCTCTGCAAAAGGAAACAAACAGACATTAATTTCAAACTCCAGATGCTCCCTGAGTTTCTGCTTTCAAGTAAAAGATGGAGTGGCTAATGCTAATATGACTATAATAATAGTCATATTACTAACGCCCTTTCAGACACCCATGAACACACACACAAGCACGCATGCAAGATTGAATTTTTTTTTGACAATCTTTAAAGAAAATTGGCATGACTAAAATTGTCTGTATGCCTTATAAGGGGAAGATTTTAGCCACGATTTGTCTTGTGTACTGTCACGCTGAAGAAAGAGTGCTGTGTATATTAAAACAATATATTCAGCTTCTTTTTACATTATTAATGTTTTTAGTCCTGCTGACGTATGACGCGTGTTGAAAATATAGAAATCTCTAAAAAGTCATGCGAGAACAAAATTATACAGTGCCCTAATTTTCCCTGTAGCGTGAAAAACTGAATCCACAAAATAAATTTGAAGAAAGACTAACACTGGAGAAAGTGCAGCTTTTCTGTATCGCTATGTAAACAGTGATTGTCTGACGGTGGTTTAGGGTTGTTTATTCGTTAAACATTAATCATAAAAAGGGACGTCTGCAGGATATACCATTTGTATTGGACATTTAAGACCATGGCATCATGAAACACAAAAGTGGTGTTATATACTGAGGAATATTGACTGCGCCACATGATATTCATTTAATGCAATTTACATTTTACCTAAATTTGAGTGTTAGCCATTTGGATGTTTTAACAATTAAATCCAGCAAGCACTGCTGTTGGAATGTTCATTGACTTGTGACCCTTGAAGGTTTTCTGTGCACATGTCTGCTCTTCCTCCAATTCTAGCTTCATGCCATAAACCAATCTAACTCCGGCCTGTGTTCGTTGACATGTGGAAGTTTGTGGCTTCCCTTCTTTGGTTAAAGCTAAAGCTTTAAACAACGCCTGTTAAGTTTCAGGTTTCTGATCAGATCCATATATGTGTGTCTTTGGCTGTTGTCCGTCAGTGTAGCTTTTGGCTCTGCTGCACTCAGGACCTTGCAATGGAGGATCTAACTCGGACGCTCATCTTCACTTTGTATTAATAAAATGTTACGTTTATATCAAGAAGGTGTCTGCGGAGAATTCTTCACATCATCACATCAACATTAGGATAAAGGGGAAACCACCACAATACAGTAAACGTAACGGTAAGAATCCAAGGACAAGGGTGCCCAGTTGTTATTTTGTTTATACTACCTTTATGAAGGATTGGCAAAATGTCTGTATACAGTATATGTAAATAAATATGAACATTATACATGAAATGAATATCAAGGTGTCAGAAGATGATAAACAAGTTTATCAAATCCCAAAGCTCACTATCCCTGCAGCAGAGGTTAGATCGAGCCCAAAAAATCCAGCCCGACCCGACCCGGGCCAGCGGGCATAAAGCCCGACCCGACCCTAGCATGACCCATTAACTTAAACTGTAGGCCCGAGCCCGAAGCAAACCCCACATAAATTATAATTTCGATTGAACGTATTGCTGCCGGTAGATTAGTAGCGCGGTGCCTCATGGGAGGAGGCGTGAGTGGGCACAGCTCTGCCCAAAAGGTATTGTAATGACGTGACTCGATCCGTTATCACAGTTTTACAGGCTTTAATGGAGGTCGTAGTAACATGCCAAAAATAAACAATCAAACACACAAAGAACCGTCTTACCCCATCATACACTCACACTACTGTCGGAACAGAATTGTTCACTAGTCTTTTACCCGCTTACGCCCGCCCTTTCCCCAGCCTCCCAGCCAATCAACACTCAGAACACATGTAAACAAAGACCCACATAAGCAGAGAAAGCTGCACGTAACCATGATGCCTTCACGGCCATGGGAAATCTCATCAGTTAACCACTGAATACACACAAGGGGAACTTCGTGCGTGGAGCGCAGAACTGACTGAAGCACGCAGTCATATTTGTTCCCTGCGCTCCAGAAGCAAGTGAGGAAAGAGCAAAATCAGCAAATAATATTCAGTGAATGTGAACGCTGAACAACTAAACGCAACACAACGCCGTCAATATCCCGTCCCACTACTAGCAGAAATCACTTTAAGAATGATACCACAACAATATAGAAGTGTTTTTGTGTTTATTAAAAATTAATATGAATGTAACAGAAATTTAAAAAAAAAATAAATAAATAATTAAAAATTACAAAAATCTTGAAGCCCGCCCCCACCCCCACCCTAACCCAAATCTAATGCGTGACATCTCGGCCAAACCCGGCCCGAATTTCAGGTCAGGCTTGGGCCTAAAATCTAACCTCTACCCTGCACTGCTCAATTCTCCAATTCTCAGTGCGTGGAACATATTCGGTAGTCAATTTCCTAATCAGCCTGTTCAGAAAGTTTGATAGTCTGCAGGTATAATTAGGTATTTTTAATATTCTTGGACATGCTGAGTGGCACAGGAACAGAATGCAATAGGAAGTGACAGGAACAGTAGTAAGTGTGAGGCTGTGAAGTCCTGCTGAGCTTAAGTAAATGACAGGGTTAATAATACGTCTTTGTGGGTTTACTGCTATAAGGACTCTATTCTAAATTAATTCATCCATCCACTATACAGTATATTGACTAATGACATTTTCTGGCTGGTGTTGTCAATTACACTCAATACACCAGATCTCTATAGTACATTGACTATAATCAATCCATCAATCAATCAATCAATCAAACTTTGTTCATAAAGCATATTACAAATTCAAATATAGGCCAAAGTGCTTCACAGTACTTTAGTAAAGTGATGGATAAAAAGGTTTCTAAAGCACATGAAGTGAAGACTGAAAATCTTTTATAGATTCACTAGTATGCTTTCTTTACGTCAGTCACAGTGGTTCTCAACCTTGTTTGGGGTACTACTGAGGCTTCATCAGTGCATTCACCAAATAAAAAATAATTTATTTAAATCATAGGTATATATTATTTTCAGACACACTCATGAGACAAGATCTTAGAATTTATTTATAATTTATTCTATTCAATTGTAGAACATTCTTATATTTAAGGTTAAAACTTATGTAACTTACTGGTTAATAATAAATGGGTCAGTTTTTCTTAGATCTACTGTTGCTGACTACACTGTTCATGTTCACTGTTTGAGTGTATGCATCGCACTGATATCGTATCAGATTGATATCGGTATCGACAAGTACTCAACGCTGCAATATCAGTATTGTATCAGATATATATTGTATATATGTTTTTTTTTTTTTATCTTGTCTGCAAATGCTGTCAGAGGTCAATGTACATGTAGTGCAAGTTTTTTGTGACAGCAATGCATGTTTTATTATTGCAAATAAATACATCAATTTATTTCATTGCATAATTATCACCAGCCCTCCCTAAGGAAGGGTATAAACTATTTTATCAAAAGGAGAATATAAAAAGAGAGGGCAGTGTTACACCTAGGTGACGGGGAAGGGAACAGGGAAAAGGGAGTCAGGGTAGGACAATGGAAGGGGTGTAGAAGACAAAAAAAAAGTATCGTATCAGATCTAAAAAAATTTGTATCGGGACACCTGTACTCATTCACTGCCAGACATTTTCAGAGCAGCCAACCCCATATTGCCAGGCGTTTTAGATGATTTTCATTGATTTTTCAAGACCCACAGAATATTTTGTACAAAGACAATCTTAAAAAAAAACAAATTATGAAAGATTAGACTCTCTACTTTCATCAGAATTTTTTTTTTTTGTTTCTAGCTTGTTTCATGCTTCCTTAATTAGCAGTTGAGTAGAGGCAAGTTTCATACAAGTTTGTGACAAAAAGCTGAGAAAAATGGCTTTTTCTGAAAAAAACTATTAGTGACTTTGAAGCAAATTATTATTTTTTTGCTTCAAGGACACCTCAACATTGGTTTCCTTCTATAAAACTACAAAAACAACACTTAGACAAGGATTTTTATGGCAAAATTATTATTATTTTGCTATCTGGGTCAGAGTTGAATGGTTTGCTTACTGTATTTTGGCCTTCCTCCAAGTCTGTCCCCCATTTTTAACACCTCACTGGAGACATGCACCGTACCAGCCTGTTTTAAGGCCTCCACCATCGTTCCTGTCCCTAAAAAGCTGAGGATCACAGGACTTAATGACTACAGACCCATCGCTCTGACATCTGTGGTCATGAAGTCCTTTGAATGCCTCATGCTCTCCCACATCAAGGACATCACCGACCCCCACCTGGACCCCCTGCAGTTTGCCTATAGATCCAACAGGTCCGTAGACGATGCTGTAAACCTGGCTCTCCACTTCATCCTCCAGCACCTGGACTCCCCAGGCTCCTACGCCAGGATCCTGTTTGTGGACTTCAGCTCTGCTTTTAATACAATAATCCCAGCTCTCCTTCAGGACAAGCTTTCCCAGCTGAACGTGCCAGACTCCACCTGCAGGTGGATCACAGACTTCCTGTCTGACAGGAAGCAGCACGTGAAGCTGGGAAAAACCATCTCTGCTCCCCGGACCATCAGCACTGGATCTCCTCAGGGCTGTGTTCTTTCTCCTCTGCTCTTCTCCCTGTACACCAACAGCTGCACCTCCTCTCACCAGTCGGTCAAACTCCTGAAGTTTGCAGACGACACGACCATCATCGGTCTCATCGCTGATGGAGACGAGTCTGACTACAGGTGGGAGACAGACCGGCTGGTGTCCTGGTGCAACTAGAACAACCTGGAGCTCAATGCTTTAAAGACAGTGGAGATGATAGCAGACTTCAGGAAGAACCCAGCCCCCCTCACCCCCCTCACCCTGGGAGACTCTACAGTGAGCTCTGTAGAGTACTTCTGCTTCCTGGGGACCATCATCACTCAGGACCTCAAGTGGGAGCTGAACATCAGCTCCCTTATCAAAAAAGCTCAGCAGAGGATGTACTTTCTGCGGCAGCTGAAGAAGTTCAGTCTGCCAACAAAGATGATGGTGAACTTCTACAGCTCCATCATCCAGTCCATCCTCTGCTCCTCCATCACCATTTGGTACGCTGCAGCTACGGCCAAGGACAAGGCCAGACTGCAGCGTATCATCCACTCTGCAGAGAAGGTCATCGGCTGCAATCTGCCCTCCCTCCAGGACCTGTACGCCTCCAGGATTTTGAGGCATGCAGGAAAGATTGTGGCCGACCCCTCCCACCCCGGTCATAAACTGTTTCAATCTCTCCCTTCTGGTAGGAGGTTTCGGTCCATCAGGACCAGAACCTCCAGACACAAAAACAGCTTCTTTCCCTCTGCCACCATCCACATGAACACACCCCAAGTCACCCACCCGATCACCACCTCCACCAGCTTGATATCTGCTGCACTGTATATATATATTTATATTTATCCTATTTATCCTTTATTCTCTATCTATCCTTTATTTATCCCTCATCCTTTATATTTATCATTATTATTATTATTATTGTTGCTGGGTTGTTCTTTGTTGTTTTGTTTTTATTTCTTTTATTTCTTTTTGTTGTTTGTTTTGTGCACCAACCACCAAGTCAAATTCCTTGTACTGTCCTTAAAACTGTACATGGCAAATAAAACATTTCTGATTCTGATTCTGATCATTCTCCACACATGCAACTTCCTACTTCTCCCGGACATGCCGAGTCTCACCGCTTGCCCCGTTTTTTGATTGTTTTATCTCACCATCGCGACTCTCAATAGTCCACTTAGTTCCACACATGCTCTGGTCGAGTGTGCGCTGCTGGGAACTTCAGCATCAACTCTCGCGCTATTTTCTGTCTTGCAACTCTTTTCCTCTTCCTCTGACCTCTGCCCATCACGGGTGATCTCTCATCCAAAGTTGCGCTGCTACCACCTACATGGAACCAGTTGGTCACTACATCATGGTACGAGCTCAATATTCACAGGAGAGCTTCGTCAAACACAATTAACGTCTATAGACGTCTTTGGCAGTCAACGTTGCTAAACCAAAAGACAACTCTAAACAGACTTTGGTAGTCAAGCAAATTGAATCCATAAAACCTTTTTGTTAACAAATAATGGGCTAATACCTACATTTGGAAAAAAAAGTGCATAACTATGTCTTGAGAAAGCTTAGAATTATCTAGTAATTATTGCTTGGAAAATTATTTAAAGAATGTAATGAGATGACAGGTTTGTCACTGTTAAGCTGTGCAACTTGGAAGTTTCCTGTTAGCCTAATGTTGTCAGAAACAGATGGAGCCAGAGAGTGTTTACTCTGGTCTCTTAGCTTTGATATGCAGATGGGAAGTTCACAGAGAATGAGTGATGCTCTAGTCTGGGTGCACTGCGTCAGAGGCCAGAGTAAACACAGTCTTTAATGGACAGAAGAGCGTCACGGTGGCTTGGATACAACTAGCAGATGTATTGATTTGCTCTTTTTTTTAATCCCACTTTACCTACATTTAAGGTCTCATCATTGCTATTTGGACTGAAAGTCATTATATTATTGATTACGATAAATATTGAGAGTTTCTGGAACTCTGTGAAATAACCATTTCAGGAATGCGATGAGGTTGAAGTCTGTCTGTACTCTGAAATTGGCTTCCTTCTTGTTAATTTTTTTTGTAGAAAACTGTTGCAAACAGGCAAAAAAAAAAAAATGTAATTAAAAGAAACTAAAAATATATTAGGTTATCACTGTATTTTTGATATGTTCTGCTGTGACACAGGCCGAATTAAAGAAAGGCACATCCATTAGTTAATGCTCTTTTTGAAAAAAGGTACTGTAAAGAAAGGTTGGGGAGCAAATAGCGTTAGTGCTATAATGTTGACTTATCTAGGTCATAACATAACCAGCCAATCTGTGAGAAATCCTCATGTGGCTGACACTAAATGAAAGGAATAAAACAATAAAGTCCTCGATTGAGATGTCAGAACACACTGGCAGAATGCTATTGGGGTGGAAAGCAGGGTTTGATAAGCACTGATGCCTTTGTTTAGGCAGCTCGGAGAGAAAGATGGATGGCAGAGCAGTGCTTCTATTTGAGAGCGCTGGGTTTTTCCCTATTCTCTCTCTCTCTCTCTCTCTCTCTCTCTCTCTCTCTCTCTCTCTCTCTCTCTCTCTCTCTCTCTCTCTCTCCCTCTCTCTCCCTCTCTCTCTCTCTCTCTCCGTTGCGCTCTCGCCTGCTCTATCTCTCTTTCCCTCTTATGCTGTTTCCCCACGCTGCCTCTCAGACAGCTTTGATCACAGCACCCTTTGAAGCAGTGTTCCAAAATGAAAACGAGGAGAAAGCAGAAGTCATCCAAAGTTCATGTCATAACTTCCTGCAACTGTTTGCAAAGTGCACATCTTCATTGCAGTACAAGTTCTAGGCAGCCCGATGGAAATTATTGATGAGAAAAAAAATAATAATAATTGGTCATAAATCATTCACTATAATGCTGTAATGCATGGCTACTATTGACCTCCTCCTTTAACCTAACAGCAGTAATGAGTTTAAAGACGCTGTTTGAGATTTCCATTGCAAAGCATTATAGCTACAACAAAAGACAGCAGCACTGTTGAACTCATCAATTCAAAACTATACAGAAATTTTACAGAGAAGGAGATGCTACGAATAATAAACAAAATTACAGTATTCCACAACTGAAATACCAACAGGAAATATTTCCTTAAATTTAACACATCCATGAGATAGCATAGACCAGTGTTTCTCAAACTGTGATGGCACAACAGGGGGTACTTGAGAAAGAGAGAGTGGAAAATTAACAAATAAAGTGTCAATCATGTGGCGTCGCCTGAAACTTCTGAAAAATGTAAATAATAAAAAAAAAATGTTAATCATTATTCTTTTTTTAAAGAGCAACTAAACCCCAAACCCCACTTTTTTCAGCTGAATACATATTTAATAGTGCTGTTGAGTCTGTAGTGTAGTGTGTGCGTGGGTACAGCTTCATGTGGGGATTGTGTGTGTGTGTGTGTGTGTGTGTGATTGTAGTTGAACACGCCCACTCAGCATTCTGAGTGGGCGTGTCTTACTTGGAGTCAGGAGTAACACCCATAATTAAGGCAGTTTTTGAATTTCCCCCCCTAGTGGCGGGTCAGCAGAAAGCAGGGATTTAGTTACTCTTTAAATTAAAACGACACACAATCTTAAACATCTGTGTTTCTATACCTTCACTTTGTCAAGTTTACATCTAGTTCACCTAAAATGAAGTAAATATATATATATATATATATACATCAGCGCTCAAACATGATCAAAAACTAATTCTAGAAAAAAATACATTATTTAGGATCATCAGAAATTCTTGATATCAAAATGGGTTCACGATCCAAAAAAGGTTGGGAACCACTGCACTAGATACTGTTTCTTTCCACTTACTTACAAAATAAGATTTTTTAATGTGTGTGTTATCACTCATTCATTCAATCATTATGCTCTATAGATGTTTTTGAACAGTTTTCCAAGCATATAGCTGTAGTCGGACAAAGGGGGTACTTGGATTCAGAAATAAGAGAAAAGGGGTATGTGAGCCAAAAAAGTTTGAGAACCACTGGTATAGACTATAGAGTGACCATAATTAGATTAAAAAGAGGACACTTGGCTAGACCTTAGCATACTCATAAGTACCAGTACTCAATGTTTACCTAAATATAGCTTGTAATGCAAACTAATATAGTAGGAAAGGTAGTATACAGCCACAAAAACCCAGCTTTCTGCTGGCCTGGCTGCATCTTCAGTTCCGGGGCAGTGCTTGGGTTGGCAGTGGCAGTTCTTGCACATACATTGGTCTACGATGCACTGGCACGCCTTGGGCTGTGGGGTGAAACACGTACTGGGCTTAACCTTAGACACGTTGATCCCAAATACCTGTTTTAGGTATTACCACTCACTCCTTCCCTCTGTCCACAGCCACCACCATTGTACCTAAGCTTCACACTTGTCACCAGACTGGCTTGATTACACAACACAATAAGCACAATATGCAGAACTACAACATCACATCTCACTCTCACTTTAAAATAATCAACTTTTCCCCACCCTTTCCATTTCCTTCCCTGTGTCTCTCCTCCCTGTTCCCTTCCCCCTCACCCAGGTGTAACACAGCCCTCTCTTTTTATATCCCCCCTAAAATAAAGTGTTTCTTACCCTTCCTTAGGGAGGGCTGGTGATGGTCACAATTATGCAATAAAATAAATTCATTTATTTAATTGCAATAACAAAACATGCATCGCTGTTTTAAAAAGATTTTTACTTTGTCTGTGCAGACAAAGTAAAAAACAAAAACAAAAAACCCAGCTTTATAGCAAAACACGTTCCCTTTATAACTAAAAGCAAAAATTAACAGATGTAACTAAAGTCAACCACCTTCCCCACCAAGTAGGTAATATTTTCACTAGCATCTATTTATCCATTTGTTCGTTAGCCGGATTACGTCAAAAGTACATTTGGAGAAAAGTTTAACCAAAAATAGACTGTACGCCATGATGGATTCCATTAAATTTTGGATGGGATCTGGATCTATATACCAATTCTGGATCTGTTTCAAAAATTAAAAAAATCCCTCAGTATTGGCAAAATGTAAAAAAAAAAATTGCATCTGGATTAGTAATTGATTTAATTTGATTGATTTATGGAACTTGACTCAATTATGTTGGGTTGGTTCCTCATTTACCCCACAGAGTTTCATCTGGATTGGATTGTGCATTTTATTACCCTTTTTTAATGGAGATTTCAATCTACTGTATCATTATTAATGGGTATATAAATTTATTCTAAGCCTTTCAAGTGTGAATGATCATGGCACCAAAATCAGGACCATTGATCCAGATAACTGCCAATATCTGGCAAATAGGATATTTGGTGCTCTTCTTACACGTAAGATAATATGATCTTGATAAATTAAAAAAAAAAAAATTAAAGTCTTTGAATGATTGAAACAATACTAGAAATATTGCATTCTATAAATTCAATCAGTAACAAACAAAAACAATCCAAGCTTTCAAAAGATAAATAAATGAATGCTAGCATGAAATATTGTGATGCAGAAGGGTTATAGTCTGTTCAGTTATTTTAGGTAGTTGACAACCTCTTCTGTGATACAAAACACAAATAAAGTTATGTAGTGTTAATGCAGTGTTAAACTAGCATTACACTAGGCTTCATTAGAACGTTCACAAAAAAATGTTGCAGTAGCATTAAAATAGTTTGAAACCTTATAAGAAAAACTACGTTTTCAATAACCAACAGATTTTCTTTGTCATTCTCTACAACAACAACAAAAAAGATAAATGACAGATTAATATAAAACATTCCTTCCCTTAGTGTGTAAACAGCTATTACTGTAAGTGTCTGCATTTATACATTCAATTCAAACCAGATTCACTGTTCTTTACCTATGTCATGTGCTCCCATGATGTTGAAAAAACTGTTAAATTGGTTCTAAATGTTTTTTGTGACAGATTATTACTATAACATCTTCAAATTTCAGATTTAGGCACAATATATTCTGTGCAAAATATAAAATAATGTGTTACATACTATTCTCTACTCAGGTCATTAGTTATGCTGTGAAACAAATGACAAACACCGATCGTTTTCCAGCAGCTAAGTGGGCCACTACCACAATAGTTACTGACCCATTCATTGTAGCAGCTGCCAGATCCCCTTAGCATTTCTAAAGCTACTGTACAATCAAGTGAAACAACTACTGGCGGCCAAAGGAGATGAAACGGGAGTGCTTGAATAGGAGATATACGAGGGACACGAGGAGAGCAGTGCCCTTGGGTTGCTGTCTCATGAGTAATCTTTCCTGACAGGATTCAATGGTGTTTGACTTGAAATGATTGAGAGAGAGAGTGAGAGAAAAGATAAATAAGAAAGAAGATAAAAAGAGATGAAGATAAAAAGGGAAAATGACACCCGAGGAGCAAATAAAGACTTCACAGCCGGCCTACATATCAGATGTGTTAATGACTGTTTGCGTTCCTCCTGTAATACACTCCGTAACCAAGTCATCACAGGGGAACTGATTCTCTTCGAGCAGCAAAGGGCTTCTTTAACGCTGCAAAATGTAGCACCATGTGCTCGTTGGTTATTGTCTTAATGTAAGTGATGATTCATTTAATAGATCCAACAGGGTTGGAGTCAATTATAATTGTAATTGTGAAATTGATAATTTATTACAATTATGGGGGAATTATAATTGTAATTTAAAAATCTATGTTGCTGTCAAAGTCATAATTACTTTACATTGTAACTGAGTTTAGATAATTGACTTTGCAATTGTCATGAAAAGTTTTTAAAAATTGTCAATTGTAATTTTACGCAAAAATGGGGAAAAATGTTACAGTTCTACACATATCTAGTTAACAATTATTAAAACATGTTTCAAATTATTTTAAAAAAACTATTTCAATGGATGAGTATACTGACACAAAAAAGGCTCAAATGCCCACGCCAAGAATATTAAAACCTAGATTTTTATTGATTAGGAAACCTAACAAGGTCACCAATAGATAGGAAAAAAATTAGATGTTAGATATTGGTTTTTAGTGTATTTTACAGCTGATTTAGGATCCGTTATCATAAGAAATGCTAACAGAAAAGAAAGCTAATGCAAGAGGAAGGTTAACTTTATTTGGTTATTTATTTCAAGCTCAGTAATTGTGATTAATTGTAATTAAACTTTAGCAATTGAAAAGAACGTAACTGTAATTGACTTTCTAAGGATAAAAATTATTGTAATTAAATTGTAATTGGAAAAAATGTTGGTCACTGTAAACATAATTGAATTGTAATTGAACATGGGTAATTGAAAACATAATTGTAACTGAAAAATGTAATTGACCCCAACCCTGGATCCAACTATGATTACTGATAGAAAAAAATAAACAAATAAATATATATATATATATATATATATATATTTTTTTTTTTAATTAAATAGTAGCTAGAAGATGATTTAACAAAGCTAAGCCAAGTTGCACCTGGTTTGTCGCCGTGATTCAATAAAGCTGAGAATAAGCCCTGTTTAGGTAATATTAATAATAATTATAATAATAATATTCATAATAATAATAATGCATAGGATTTTATATAGCGCTTTATCATAGACACTCAAAACGCTTTATAGATGTAAGGCATTTATCTATCACTCCACACTTAGTGGTGGTAAGCTACTATTCGAGCCACAGCTGCCCTGGGGCAGACTGACGGAAGCGAGGCTGACATAGTGCGCCATCGGCCCCTCCGACCACCACCAACACTCACTCACACACTACGTTCACAGTGCCACAGCTTTTAGAAGGGAAAATCATCCCAATAAGCAGTTCACAGAACAATCATATTAAAAATTTGAGGTTGTGGTTGTTTTTATGTAAATGTTAAATTGGCATATTATGCCTTTTGAATTATACCAGTCATTAGAATACTACTAATGAACACCACAAATCCCCCAAAATTGGATGATTACAACAAATTAATTCCTGCTTGAAAACATAATACCAGCAATGTTCTTTGTGTAATGACCTAAATCTCATAAACCTGAGCAATACAACTTTCTTCAAAATCTCACCAATCAGATTAGGAGAAAAACAAGAAAAGGTAGATGAGTTAATTAGAAGATTAAAATGATAAAAAAAAAAAGGAATAGCTGAGAAAGCCATGGAAAAAGGAGGAGGAAAATAGATGTAGTTCCACAATGTGCATAAACGGAAAAACACAAGGAAAACTTCTCACCCCCACAGAAGCCATCCATCTCCTCATGTCCAATGCTACAAATACAGTGGCCCAGCGGTACCAGCCAGTCTCCATCAGCACCACAGTATAACTTTGGTGTGTCTCTCTCTTCTGCATTCTCCACACATGCCCCTCTCACCTCTACCAAAGAGGACGAGTCCATGTGGGGAACAGTGTCAGGAAATGATGCCAGGTTCCTTAAAGTTGATGGACAACGTTTGTAGAAGACCTGTAGGGATTAACAAAGTCTGTTTAAATCCTTTAAGGAATAAAACAGACATGTTTAGGGATTCGGTTACTGTCATTCAGAGTAAAAAAAAGTCAGGGTAACACTAAACTTGAAGTTTTATACATAAGGCTAACATTACGTTGTCATTATTATGACATGACACCTGTCAATAGCATGAATAAGGTGTCATGAAGGCTGTCATTAAGTGTCGTTCTTTACCTTCACCCTTCATTACCCTAACACCTAATCCTAAACTTAAAGGTGCAGTATGTTCTGTTTCTTCTCTCCCTTGCGATTCCACATTTTGTGAAAAGTCAGCTCCAAACAGGAGAGTCAGATTTTTGCCCCCTTATGACTAATAAGGGGAAACTCCTCCACCTGACAATCCTCACTCCTCCTACCCTACATAGGAATGTGAGCAACTCAAACTACCTCACAGGTAAAACAAACATAGCGAAGGCAGGTTGATATTACAGTTAATATATTTATGTTCAATATATAGATAATCCAGTATATAGATAAAGCAAGAGCGCTCACAACAGTTTCACTTTTAGCAGCCGTCATACCACCTTGTATCGCCTTTATGTGAGGATCTGACATTACCAGAACTGTTTGTGACCCAATGCAAAGTAGCGGTTGGACAAAACAATGAACTATCGTCTTAAATGGACTATTTCTGCAGCCCAAAAAAGGTGAAGAGGAGAAACACTCATGTGAGTGTTTGAAACAGCTTACCCAGCTGATAGTTGAGAGTTTACTTCCCTGCTGTGCAGAGCGAGTGGTTACAATCAGTTCCATTTTTAGTAGCCATTATACCGCCTTGTATCACTTTTATGTGATGATCTGATGTGTTTGTGACCCAACACGACGCAGCGGTCGGACAAAACAATGAACTATCGTCTTAAATGGACTATTCCGGTGGTCAGACGAGTAAGGAGGAGAACTAAGATTTTTGATGATTTACTGCTGCTGCTGTTGTAATAAACACACACGCTGAAGCAATGCTGAAGTAGTGTGTGTTTACGCCCACTCATGCATATGAATGAATGAATGCCTGTTTTTAGGAGCGCTCAGAAAGTGACTTTTCAGATGGCTAAAACTCCAGAAAACAGGTGAGTTTGGGAAAATAAACCTCAAATACTATGTAGTTGGGGTTCTTAGAACAAATGTAGATGGGTTAAAAATAGCATAATACTGTTAATCCTACCTAACACTAACCCTTAACCATACCTAACCTCACCCAACCCAAAAAATGGCAATATAGCTCCAAAGGTGTCATCATTTAGCAAACAACACTTAATGACAACCTATTCATGCTAATGATAAATAATGACAGCTTAAAGTCAGCCTTATGTATAAAACGTTAAGTGATACCACAGTCACCAACCTTGACAGATACCAGAGCAATACAAGCTCCCACATCCTGAAAGGCCAAGTAGAAGCCATTCTGTGTCACTGGGCCCACCTCCCTGACCTCTGTATTAAGACGGAGAACCCGATCTCCGAGATCAGTCTGTGTGAAGCTCTCATCAGCAGCTATGGTGTCCACCTAGAGACCCAAAACAAGGCTTTTAATTATTTCTACTACGTGTGGCTTAACATAGAACTCTTTCTGGGAACTCACATCCATTAACCAACCTTGGAATAGTCACTGGGACGAAAGCGTGTAGCTGCAGGGAGCGGCTCATTGGTCTGCAGGTAAAACAGGTTGAAGGTTTCTTTGCAGGTGCCGGACACCCACGGAATGGAGTTACAGTCTCTCAAAGTGAAACGCATCTCCACGTAAACCTGTAGCAAAACAAGATGACATTAATTACATGTACTCAGGTAATTTGATACATTATGAATTATCCAAAGAAAAAGAGAAAAAACATATTTTTTGTTGGATGCATTCATGTGTCATAGCACCAATTCAGAAGGAATATTAAGGTTAACTTTATTAAAAAGTGAACTAACTGTTGTTTAGACTATTTTAAACTTGGTGATGCCGACTAATGGTTTTCAGTGTTTTGTGATACATCTGCGTATTACATATATTAAGAAGCACTTAAGTCAATACGCAACAAGGTAATCCTGGATCACAAGAGCCACTCTAATGGAATTCAGCCCCTCGAGATTGAAGTCGTGACTTTTGTTGCTTTAAGGTTTATCTGCCTGCTATTTTCTCTCTTGACAGATTATGTAAATGTATGACATCTCCCAGTGGACTTTGACTCTTTCAACAGCAGACTCTGCCTCAAGACGTTTATGCTAATTCAAAGTATCAAATAAAACTTTCTAAACCATGAAAGAATCAAGGAAAGTTTTGTGATCCAGACCCTCTGCGCAGCCTGTCGCTGGATCCAGCCGGACCGCAGCCAGTTGTTCTGGTTTGGCTCCATTACATGGCAAACCTGGAAGGTGTGGATAGGTCTGTTTTGCTCATCCATTTCAGTTATTGCATCCCACTGTAAAAACACAGAGTTAAACAGAAAAGCAATTATTTAGGCTAGTTATCTGGCCTGTGATGGAGTTTAGTGCAAAATTCCTCCTAGAAAAATTACGATCACTAGCATTTCAGCAAACATAACCATTCAAAACAAAAGCAATATAGGAACGTTTAATATGTGTTTAGACATTTTTTGTTATAAATGATCAATACACTTTTTGAATCACGTTTGATCTTATTCTCCCCCCTCTGTGAGGACAACACACTCACCGGGGAACAAACTCTGATAATTGGCGACTCCATAGTGAGAAACGTGAAGCTAGCGAAGTCAGCGGGCATTGTGAGGTGCATCCCAGGGGCCAGAGCGGGCGACATAGAATCAAATCTAAAGTTGCTGGCAAAGAGTAACCGTAAGTTTGATAGGATAGTCCTCCATGTCGGCACTAATGACTCCCGACGTCGCCAGTCGGAAGCAACCAAAGTGAACATTGAATCAGTTTGTGCTTATGCTAAAACAATGTCGGACTCCGTAATTTTCTCTGGTCCCTTACCAAATCTGACCAGTGATGACATGTATAGCCGCATGTCATCATTTAACCGCTGGCTATCGAGGTGGTGTCCAGAAAACGAGGTGGGCTTCATTGATAATTGGAGATCCTTCTGGGGAAAACCGAACCTGATAGGAAGAGATGGAATCCATCCTACTTTGGAGGGAGCATCTCTACTATCAGAAAACATGGCACAGTCACTGTTATGACATCTCATGAATGAGACCATGTTACAGAGGGGGAGTCCTCCACGCCCCTCTGCGCTTGCCTTAGGACAGTTTCCCTCCCATTGCTATCAGGATAGCTGTGTTCATCGCCATGACAACTGTTGTGATGGTGATGAATATTATTTTATGGAGACGGTGTCAGTCCCCCGACCCATATTTCACAATGATTTTAACATAAAATCAAATAAAAGAGCTATCAATTATAAAAATCTGAAAAAAATTAAAATCTCAAATCTAGAAACACCAAAACATAAAACCATTAGATGTGCTCTATTAAATATTAGATCACTGAGATCCAAATCTCTACTAGTAAATGACCTTATCTCAGAAAATAACTTTGGTTTATTCTGTTTAACTGAAACATGGCTGTATCAAGATGAATATGTTAGTTTAAATGAAGCCACTCCTCCCAGTCATTTAAATACTCATATGCCACGAGACATAGGCCGTGGAGGTGGTGTAGCAGCTATTTATCATTCCTCTCTCCTAATCTATCCTAAACCAAAGGCCAGTTACACTTCCTTTGAAAGCCTGGTTCTAAATTTATCTCATACTGAATCAAAAACCTGCCAGCCAGTCTTATTTGCGATAATTTACCGTCCTCCAGGCCCTTATTCTGAATTTCTATCAGAATTCTCTGAGTTTATATCAAACTTAGTCCTCAGTTCTGATAAAATACTGATAGTAGGAGATTTTAATATCCATGTGGACAAAGATAGTGATAGCCTGAGCTCAGCCTTTATGTCCCTAATAGACTCAGTTGGCTTTTTTCAAACTATTAATGAAGCTACTCATCGTTTAAATCATACTCTTGATCTTGTTCTAACATATGGCCTTGATATTAATGAACTAAAAGTCTACCCTGAAAATCCTCTGCTATCAGATCACTTTTTAATATCTTTTAACATTATCCTAGAGGATCTCGCACTGTGCAATAAAATAGTTACAAGTAGAAATCTATCCAACAGTGCTGTGGCTAAATTTAAAGAGGCCATTCCTGCTGCCTTAAACTCAGTGCACCATCCAATAAATAACTATGATATTAATTATAACCCCTCTCAACTGGATCTGCTTGTCGATAGCTCTGCTAGTCTACTAAAATCCACCTTGGACTCAATTGCCCCATTGAGGGAAAAAACTATTAAACGTCAGAGGAAAGCTCCGTGGTTTAGCTCTAAAACTCACACACTCAAACAGACAACCCGTAAATTAGAGAGAATGTGGCGCTCCAATAAAACAGAGGAGTCACGAATACTTTGGCAAGAAAGCCATAGTAAATACATGACAGCCTTACGACATAGTCGATCTACATACTACTCCTCACTAATTGAAGAAAATAAAAATAATCCGAGGTACCTTTTCAGCACTGTAGCCAGGCTAACACAAAGTCAGAGCTCTATTGAGCCCATGATTCCTCTAGCCCTCAGCTGTGAGGACTTTATGACATTTTTTAACGATAAAATTCACAAGATTAGAGATAAAATTAGCCACTCCCTGCCTTCACCTGGGCCTGCTGTACCATTAAATGTAAATAGGCCTAACCTAAACTGTTTCACACATATAGGACTTCAGGAACTTAACTCTATTATTTCATCCTCCAAACCATCGACCTGCCTTTCAGATCCGATCCCAACTAAGCTGTTTAAAGAAGTTGTTCCCCTAGTCTGCCCATCTTTGTTGGAGACAATAAATATATCCCTATCAATAGGCTACGTGCCACAGTCCTTTAAAGTAGCTGTAATCAAACCCCTTCTCAAAAAACCTACTCTTGATTCCAGCACTTTAGCAAACTACAGGCCTATATCTAATCTTCCTTTTATTTCAAAGATTCTTGAGAAAGTTGTGGCAGCTCAGCTCTGTGAATTTCTTCAAAACAACAGCCTGTTCGAGGACTTCCAGTCAGGCTTTAGAGCTCAACACAGCACAGAGACTGCTTTAGTTAAAGTAACTAATGATCTACTCTGGGCTTCAGATGAAGGACGACTCTCAGTGCTGGTTTATTAGATCTTAGTGCAGCTTTTGACACTATAGATCACTATATTCTACTAGAGAGATTAGAGAAATTACTTGGAATCACAGGGACTGCCCTAAACTGGTTTAAGTCCTACATATCTGATAGGTACCAGTTTGTACACGTGAATAATAAGTCTTCTGTGTACACTAAAGTAAGCTACGGGGTTCCTCAGGGCTCTGTGCTAGGTCCAATCCTCTTCTGTATCTATATGATCCCCCTTGGTAATGTTATGAGAAAATACTCTGTTAACTTCCACTGCTATGCTGATGATACCCAACTGTATGTATCAATGAAGTCAGGTGAGACAAATCAGCTATCTAAACTTGAGGCCTGTCTAAAGGACATTAGGGCCTGGATGGACCAAAATTTTCTTCTTCTCAACTCAGACAAGACTGAGGTCATTGTACTGGGCCCGCGACACCTTAGAGAAACCTATGCTAGCCTAACTGCCCTAGATGGCATTACTCTGGCACAAAGCACAACTGTTAGAAACCTTGGGGTTCTATTTGATCAGGACTTATCCTTCAACTCTCACATAAAACAAACTTCAAGAACTGCCTTCTTTCATCTCCGTAACATTGCTAAAATCAGATCTATCCTGTCTCAGGGCGACGCCGAAAAACTAGTCCATGCTTTTGTTACCTCTAGACTGGATTATTGTAATTCTCTTTTAGCAGGCTGCCCGAGCAAGTCGCTTAAGACACTTCAGCTGGTTCAAAATGCTGCAGCACGTGTACTGACTAAAACTAGGAGAAGAGATCACATTTCTCCTGTATTAGCCTCTCTGCATTGGCTTCCCATAAAATATAGAATAGAATTCAAGATTCTTCTTCTCACTTATAAAGCCCTAAATGGACAGGCACCAGTCTATCTCAAGGAGCTTGTAGTGCCATACAATCCCCCCAGAACACTACGCTCTCAAAATGCTGGACTACTCGTTGTTCCATTCATCTCTAAAAGTAGTATAGGAGGAAGAGCTTTCAGTTATCAGGCCCCACTTCTCTGGAACCATCTACCAACCACGGTTCGGGGGGCAGACACCCTCTCTACCTTTAAGGTTAGGCTCAAAACATTCCTCTTTGATAAAGCTTTTAGTTAGGAACCAGCTCATAGCTCATAATTAAGATGCAATAGGCATAGACTGCCGGGGGGGGGGGTCTGGCATGCTCGGTTGGAGAGAGGTTGGAGAGGGCGTTAAGAGAGAGGTCATTTAGGTTAGAGAGGGACCGGAGAGGGTCCCATTCCTCTTTCAAACACTCCCTCTATGTCTGCTTACTCCCTTGTGTGTTTGCTCCTGTACTCCTTCTGGCTTTTGTCTTGCAGGTCCGTGGGATCCTCAGTGTGGAGTTACAGAGACTCAGCGGCTCTGTCTCCACCCTTTCCTCTGCACACACCCAACACAGCATAACGTGGATGGCTGTTCATCATAGGAATGGGATCCACACAAGGTTCCTGCTGCTTAACAGAAGGTTTTCCTTGCCGCCATGATGAATTCATGTTGGGTGTGGGATACATATGTATGTGTATATACGTATATATGCATATGTGTGTATCCATAAAATGAAGAGTCCGTCCTTAAGACTGCTCTACTGTAAAGTGCCTTGAGATACCATTGGTTATGATTTGGCGCTATACAAATAAAGATTGATTGATTGATTGATTGATTATTAGCTGAAGAATAAATGTAATGAAGTCTGTGCAGTACATTCAGTTGCTCTGCAGACATCTTTAATGTGCATGTATTGTACCTGATTTCTAAAGAAACAACATTGCTGTGTGTGTTTCATCATTGTTTTCAAGCAGTTATAAAAGAGAGACACTCAATTGTCTCCCCTGCCTTACTATATCGGGACATTTTTTAAGTGTGCACGGTGGGCACACTAGTCATACTCAACCGTTTCCATGATGCATTGCGAGCAGAATGTAAAAAAAAAACCAATCTGTTCTTGTCTTCCATTAGTTTTTTAACGCTTTTGTAAATAGGACTCTTGTTTTGAAGTTAACCAGATTTTTTTTACAGTAGCACAATGGCAGGTCTCCGAAAATCTCCGAAATGTCGGCATGAAATGTGTTTCCATGAGTTTTATAAATCAAATGACCACATGTTGATATTCTAATTGTTCACTTACGCACTTAGAATGATTTCAGCACTTTCAAAGGTGGCAAATCAACTGAGTTATTTAACCTAACTGCATCTAAAGCATTTGTTGTTGTAGGTTCAAAAAGCGTCTTGGGAAACTTTGAAGTATACTTCAGTGGGAACGGTCATCATCGGTCATCATCCTAATTTTAATCATACTTACAGTATATAGTATTTGTTTATTTGTATATTTCTTCATTGGATCCCTATTAACTTCCACCGTGGTGGTTGCTAATCTTCCTGGGGTCCATAGAAAGAAAAAAAAAAATCAAGATTCTAGTACATATAAGAACAGAAAACATTTAGGACAGTTAAGAAATATACAGAAACATTACATATAAAAGGTACATCAAGACACATTTTCATTACACCAACAAATACATACAAATACATGATATATGCATGAAAATGAGTAAAAAAATATGATATGATTTTAAAGGCAATTTGTTCCATACGTAAAAAGACAGACATTTGCAAATGGTTGGTATTAGTATACCATTATATAGTAGTCTGTAGTGTATAGTAAGAAGTGTGCCATTTCGAACACAATATATGCCTTCAACAAGGAAGCCTCAGAAATGGGTGGAAAAAAGACCAAGTTTCCAGTTTAATTTTTTCTAAAATGTTTTTGTTTTTACATTTCTAATTTTTAAGTAATTTTGGTTTTTCATTTTGTTAGTAATGATATAATTGAAAATAAAAGAATGCAACTCTAATTTGTCATGTTTTGATTAAAATTACTTTTTATTGGGTATAATGGCACCTCTGAACCCAGTTCTGCTGGAGATTTCCTCCTGTTAAAAGGGAGTTTTTTTCCCTACTGTAGGTAATGCATGTTCATGTGGATTTGTTGGATTTTGATAGCACCTCCTGATAACAAGACAGGAGGTGCAATAACCCAAGAAGGGACTTAAACTTGTAAACAAAGATACCCAGATAATGGGAGAAAAACAGAGAAACACAATCTTCTCAACTGCAAAACAGACCCACTGTTGCTTGAACTCACATCAATAAGAAAACCAAAATTGTTAAACAAACACCATTAAACACCAAGCACCACTAAACAAATTGAATTTACACATAAAAATCAAAGAGAAATCATCCCAAGATCATAAAAGTCCCTTTCAAAATAAAATGTTTCCAACACCAAGAACTGAAAACATGTTTGTTAATAGTGTTTATAAGTCTTTTAAAACAAAAACAAACACATTTTGCTATGTATAAACTCATATTCCATGAGTAGTTTTACACACTGTAACTATACAGAGGATCAACCAGGACATGGAATTTATGTCACATTCTTTTGACTTTGACAATCTGACAGGAAGCATCCACACGCTCAATTAAACGTGTGATGGTGAAAGGCATTCTGCCACCAAAGAGAGCAGCCTCAGCAGCGAAACAGATCAGTTCACAAATCTTGCAAAAACTATCTTTAACTCATATCTTATGAGCTATTTATTGACCTTTATGCAAACTTTAACTCTTGACCATAGGCTACAATGAGTCATGAAGCTCACCTGTTTTTTTTTCGGAGGCTGCTCAGCACATCATCTGAATTTGAGTACTTGAAAGTAAGAGAAAGCAGGTGTACATCTGCAGAATTCCTGATGCCTTAACTAAATCATACTGTAATTTCTTTGAGGATTTTCCTCCAAGAAACCTCCAATAAATCCATCCAAATGCTTTTATCCACATGAGAGCATTCAAATAAGCGATATTCATCCTTTCAGGAGAACTCTCTTTACCGATCATCACTAAGACTTCAGCGGAAGCCTTCCCCTGTGACTGCACACCATAATTTCCAAGTCAAAGGCTGGAGCACAAAGGTCCTAGGAAATCAAAAGCAACTACACAGAAAACACTCTGTGGCTGGTAATTGATTTCACTCACATCCACATTGGGCCTCTGCGTTATGTAATTCCATATTTATGATATCTGCAAAATGAGGTGTCGAGGGGAAGAAAATCTATCCTGAAACACAGCATAATATGTGACATGCAAACACTTAAAGGGCCAGCACAGCAAAGTCAATCAAAGTCTTCAAATAGATATTATATAACTCCACCTTAATCCTGATGAGGGTTTGCAGGAACTGTATTCATATTTTATTAAGTGACCTGAGTCAGGTCTCATGTGCCCAATCGCCAATCAAGTCACTCCTTTATTATAAATATTGTAACTGCCCTCCCAATAATTCAGTCTGCATAAAGCCAAGTGGACTTTGCATAAACCTCTTAACTTTGTGATAAAAAATAACTTGAAGGCAAATGACTCCTTTATATATATTTGCAAATCTATTCATAGTTTTAACAAAACCTCAACTGATAAAACTTAAAACTAATGCATTTTAACCTGTTTTGTTAACCTTATATTTTATTAAAAGAAATCATTTATGTTGATTATGCTAATGGTATAAAGTGAAGGGCAAGCAGTTAGTTTTTAAGTACCGTATTTAGTTTTCAAACAGATATAGTCTTGCTGACTTGATAGTCTAAGAATTTGTGCCTATAGCCTATAGTGTTCCCACCACTGCACTTCCTGATCTGATTTTGGGCGATTTTTAGTTTGGCATGACATAAATTGTTAATGAAACCAACTCTCAGGGCTCCATAACAACCTCATAAATAGCTTAAACTTGTTAGAGCAGGGGTGTCAAACTTATTTTAGTTCAGGGGCCAAATATGAAGCAGTTTGATCATAATTGGGTCACAGATTTTAGGTGGGGGGAAAGAGAAGGCGTTTCAAATTAAAAGTGAAGTTTATCATTTTCACAGATTTCAATGACATTTACCAGCGTTGGGAAAACTCCATGTTCTGTAATTTCTCAACAGCCCAAAAAAATGACATCACTGCCCCCATTCTAGACTATGCGGTACTATTTGCTCTGGGATACACTGTGATTTTTTCAATCGTTGTACTCAGCTCCAGCTCAAACTGCGACTCACGTGCAGAGCCCGAATGTATGCAGCTCACGAATCATGTTCTCACACTATACGGACCGACACTCTGACACAATCTGACTGCTCACACTGTACGTTCATACACGGCACATCAGGGTCTTGTTTCCTGAAATGCAACGTACAAATTAGAAGAAGAAGAAATCTGAAGCGTTGCCATTAAAACAGACAAAGAGAAAGAACCCGAAAGTGTAGAGACGCTTGCAAATCTCAGCAAAACAGCTTTAAAAAAGAAAAGAAGGCGATGTGATGGACCAGGAACTGGCTGGACAGACGTGGGCAGTACACTCCATCAATTTTACAGCGGTCTGTGGCACTGCTTAAACTGTGAGATACCCTCACGCGGAGCTGGATTTCAAACATGTTTGATTTCCTTACGACCATACGATTGCTGATCGGGAGCTGGTTGTGAGGTGTTAATCGCTTCTCGTGACCCCATATAGACTACACGATGCACGACACACGACCTAGCAGAGACTCGCATGATCCCAAAAGTAGACGCACGAGTTAAAAATCAGCTCAAAATGGGCCAAAAATCACACAGTGTATGCCAGCCTTTACGCGCAGAGAATACACGTAGGAGAGAAGCGCGTAACTGCAGGTGTGCAAAAAGGCGTTAAGTCCAGACGGGAGAATAGACCCCTTACAGAATAATTCATGATTTCTCTGTCATTTTTCCGTTCTGCTCTAGGACACGTTGGAGGCTCTAAAGGGCCGGCTTTAGTCCTCACGCCTTATGTTGGACTGATGTCAGAATATAATTGAAACGTCATCTGTTGCGGTCATTCGAATATACTGTAGAAAGTAATAGAAGGATTATTGTCTCTCATGCTAAGGTAAGGTCTGTAGCAAATATGCATTTCTGGAGTGGGGGGGGGATTGATTAGCATTGCACCAAGGAATATGCCTCCACACTATTATTTGTCAATTTAACAAAGGATGTTTTATTTTCTTTTAATATGGTGAAATATAACATCCAACAATACTGATCAAGTCCATATACTTACTATTCTGGTGTAAAACATTGTTTAATGCTTAAAGTTACATCAAAATCCAGTTATCCAGTTGGAGTAAAGACATTTCTGGCTGGACCAGAGGGTTTGGCTGAATGTCTGACACTGCAGTCCCAATGCTGTGAGGAGGGGATGAAAAATGTAAAATTCAAACGTGTTCAGAGATCCTGACTATTGTTGCATATAACTGCAGGGCCTCTGCAGTGCTTCACGACATCCAATCCAGCTTGTCATTTTCAAGACTTTCTGCTTGTGAAAAAGTGGAATTTCTGTAGCTTACAGAAAGGACACATTTTCCTCAGTAGGACAAACAGTTGAAGTAGAAGAAGCTGAGTGTTTTTTTTTTTTTTTTTTTTAATCTAATACAATAAAGAGTTTCATTCCAATACCTTGTATAAAAAAAGCTTGTAAGTGAGCATTTCTGAAAGAGTCAAGTTTCTGGTTTGCATAAGATCAGCACAAAGTAATTGGAGCTACATTATGCATACAAACAAGAGGAAATGGTGATTTGTCATTTTGTTTTGCCTCACTGTTCTAAAATGCACCCTTGGGATGTTGCACAGTTCAGAGCGGAGAAAACGAATACAAATCCCATGTTTGAAAGATGAGGTGCAACCAACGCTCTCTCAAGCAGTCAGGTTTCCAACTACAAATTGCTCTGACTACTCTTCGTCAACACAGCGTAGCGTAGCAGACAATATCTAGGTTTGAGTACAACATGCAGATAAATCAATAATTTAATCAATATAATATTGCATTAAAAGCTTTTCTGTCAGGTACTTTAAATGTGTTTGAGGCCAACGTCTGTGATATAAGACATACACTTAGCTCAGCACATGGACTCAACTATAAAAGACAATTTCAACAATTCAGATAATACAGTTTCACTACAGTTGGACCTGCCCCCATAAAGCATGTTTTGAGTCCAAATCATCATACCAATGTCTGAAACACAGAAATAATGACTTTATTGTCTACTAGGGATGTAACGATGAATCGTAAGGCAGTTAAAAATCGATTCATAGGTATCACAGTTCACATCGATACACCGAAAATTGAATCACAGTACTTTTTTTAAACAGCAGAGGGCGCTATCCTGCAAGCGGAATCTGCTACTACTTTCTTTCTGGCTGCCTTCTATTCTTAAAGATGTTCATAAATGATTCCTCACCCCTTTAGCACTGAAAGAATATCTGTAATATTATGTGAATATCTGTAAAAGTCGCGTTTTTCTATTAGCTCTGTCTGCTAGCGCATAGCATCTCTTCTTCACTGCAAGAATATCTGCATGCCAACCGCCCTCTGCTGGTCCAAACAAATATCTGACATAAATACAATGCAATGACTTTTTTTTTTTTTTTTGAAGTCCAATTGTTAAGGCACAAAATACATTTTCAGTTGCACTTTTAAAAAGAAAAAGAACTATTATGCAGTTTTGCATTGTTTACTATAGAACCAGAATTTAAATTATTAGGCTTCTTCTTTATTTTTATTATTCATTTATTTATTTAAATCAAGATTTATTTTTAGTTAAATTGCATTGTCTTGAATAGTTTATCAAGGGATTCTTTTGACAATGAAAAATAAAAGGAAAACAGTACAGTATTTTTCTAGTTTTTTCCCCCCAAAAAATAAAGGAATATTTTTCAGTCATCATTTGTCTACAGTCCCATTTTGTAAAATAAATCGTGAGAGAATCGTATCGTGAACCCAGTATCATGAATCGAATCGTATCGGGAGTTGAGTGAATCGTTATATCCCTAGTATCTACATACTGATTGTATTTTGATGGAGGTTGGGAGGAGGGGGGTACTTTATCAACATTGCTTTTAGTAAAATATTAAATTCATGTTCATGGATCTTTGTCCCCTTTCCAAAGTTTGCGATCACATACACCAGGTATCACCATCCTGTGGCTCCCAAGCCTCGTGAGGCTCATTTGCCGCTCGCCTACGGCTCTGAGACCAATCTCTGTCCCTCACAGCTCTCACTCTCCTATTGTTTGTTAGATGAGGCTAAAATAGCTCTTTTGGTGTTGAAGTTTGCTGATTCATGACATAGAAATTACAATTGTGTTTTCCTTAGGGAACACTAAGCCATCTGTACCTACATCTTCCTTTTGTGCCAACACTGCACAAAACGCTTACTCCACTTACTGATATTAAAGACGCCTTTTAATGCAATTAAACGTCAAGTGACAGGGTTTACCATCATCTGAATTAGTGAAAATATTCCTATTAAGAAGCATATTTTGACATCAGAGGCTGCACATGCCAAAAGCAGGAAACAAATGTACTATTTGTTGCTCACAGCACTGGCAAAAATGATCAAACCAGAGGGCTCTCACCATCCCTGTCTCCTGTTGTCTCTGAATAAAAGCAGCCTTTTATTATAATTTTTTTAAACAAATCAATTGGTTTACCTTGCTGAAAATTAAACACCTTTCTTGTCTGCCAAATCCTTCTTAGTTATGCAACATCTGGTGTAATTTACACAATAACTTAATTTATAAATCCAGTAAAGTATGTTTATGTGGGTGCAAAAAGCCACTGTTGAAACAAAGAAAGCAACAAATAATGCTGTAATGTTCTTAGAGGCTATATTACTGTATACATCTATTGCACATTACCTATAATAACCAAGTTTAATGGATTAAAGTGAGTTCTGATGGTTTCTAATGATAACTGATAACAAAAAGTTTTGTAATTCGTTCAGTCCAGCTGTTAAAAGGCCAACTAACCAATTACAGATGTGGCTACAATCGTAGTTACCACCACTAAGTGTGGAGTGAAAGAATAATCCCTTAATTCTGTAAAGCAACTTTGAGAGTCTATGAGAAAGCATTATATAAAATTGATGCATCATTATACATGTTTTTGGACTATAGGAAGCTGGAGTACCTGATAAAAACTTGCAGAACTTCTCTCTCTCAATTCTTTAAGGTTGATTTGATTATTATTTATTAAGGAGCAGATAAACACAATATGTAACACATTGTTCAGTTTTTTGTGATTGAGGATATTTCCTGTGTTTGTGACCTTGGAGGCTGGCAACCAAGCAGATCCCACCGTGAGCTTTCAAAATAGATTCTATCCTAAACAATTTTTTGCAGGTCTAAGGTGGAATTGCTTTTTTTTCTACTTGTACCAGTGAACGACCACCATGCCCAGATATAGTCCTTACCCCTCACCAATTTAAGAACGCAACCACCTTGGGAATTCATTTTCTCATTTGATAACGTGCAACAAATAAGCTTTTTTCTATAATTCCACATTAAGTTTTGCATTGCCCTTAACACACAATGCCTTTTTAATCGAGGGGCAAAATATCATATACTTGGAATATTTTTGTTCCTTGTTAGTTTAATGTTTGTTACTGTAATTAGAAAATATGTGCCTTAGATTTATGTAGCTTGAACACAGTTACAAACTTTTGCTCCTGTAAGGCTATCAAGGTAATGGAAGAACCTGGAGAACCGCAAAAATAGAGCAAAGTGATGCAGACGATTTATTGCTGGTCCAAGATCACCATAACAACTCGCAGATGCTTAAGTGACCCAGGAGGGGTTTAATTGTTGCTTGCTTAGGCATCACTTATGAAATATTACTTCTATATAATTTCTGCTCAATAACAACTACAAGAGAAATAAGACCATTTTTCATCATTGCAGGGAGTGCTAATTGCTCTCTAAATTGTAAAGGCAGTTTAGCCAGTGTGGAACAATGGGCTACAAAGGCCTGATTATGTTTGTGGGTGAGAGGAAACCATGGCTGTGCTACAGATGTTGTGTGTCTCACGACTCGAACTCACCTGAATCTAATGAGAGTGACATCACTTTTATGATTTGTGATAATCATCTACATGGCTCATCGATGAATGTTTTAACATTGAAATTTTAAAAAGTGGCTAAGAAGTGAGTTTGCTTTCTATTAAAAACATGGCTATTTAAGTCCTGGTTCCAAAAGTTCATAAATCCAAGTCTCCTTGAGCAGGGAACACTAAACCTTAACCCGAGTGAAGTGCCAATTAGGAGTGTGACGGCAATATGGAATGATTATCCACTTGCTTAAAGCTAAATGCTATTCAACTAAAAACAGTAATACAGATGCCTCCAGCCTTTCAGGTGAACTAGTCCTACTGTAAAAATCTAATATCAGGTGAGATATTTGAGCTCTCAGAAAACTCTCAGAGACACACAAATACAGTTAGTGTAAGGTGGAGTGGGTGTGAGGTAGACCCCAAGGTGCCGACGCCAGACAGGGAAGTCAGGCAGATTAAGCTTTAGGGGGCGATTCAGGCTTTATTAAAAGTCCAAACAAAGAAAGAACAAACAGACTGATCAAAGAAATACTCACACTGAAAAACAGCCGACAAAAATACACAGAAATAAAAAGGCAAAGCCATATGTGCAAATGTAGGGTGGAGAGAGAAAGGACCGCACACACAATGAAGCGCCACAAATCTAGAAGCAGAGACAAACTTGACAGTTCAAAAACCTCGGTCATAACTAAGCACTGAACACCCAGGATGATATATCATTAACACTTATTATTAACAACATCAACGGTGAGCGTACTCAAGAGGTGAACATATTTGATTAAAAAGAGCCAATTTGTCTCTGTCAGACCAACACAAACAGGGAAAAAGAGGTGTGATAGAAAAATATCATTAAACCTCTGTAGTTTTAAATGAAATATTGATTTCATGTGAATCCAGGATGGTTGGTTTATGCTGTGTTTTTAGTTGAACTAATTAATGACATTGTTGGTCCCTGTAGCAAACAAGCTGCTTGGTTTGTACACGAGGTAATGGGAGCTTCATCATTAATGGAATTTGGCCCTGAAAATCTCACCTTACTTGTTGCTATTTATTGCTTTTGCTCCAAGGGATTTATTACACTTTTAATATTAGCCTGAAAGCTCAAGAGCCCTCCCATTTATAACACACACACGTACGCACACGTCATGAAAAAAATGATTGTTGTTGCTGATGGTAGCTCAGTCCCGGATGAAATATTTGCAAGAAGGAAATCCACCGCACTTTCCCCAACAGACAAAGCTCTGTTAAAATTACAATATGCAATTAAATTAGTTTGGCCTCTTGGCATTTTATAAGCATGTTCATTCAGCGTTTGTCTTTGTTTTTGCTGCACACTGTTGTTCTATGAAGAAGCAAGTCAGAGAAAATTAGAGGGTATTGAGTCTTGACAACATGATGAGATCTTTAGGTTTTTGTTTGCTTGTTTTTTGTTGTATTTCTTTTATATTTTTAGCTCTTTTTTATTTAAGAAGGTAACATATTGAACTTTTATTGAGATGAATGGTTAACTATACATTTAAGCTATATTTAGGATTGCTTTATTTGGGTAATAAAGAAACATGTATACATTTTTTTTTTTTGTGCCAAATACATTAGGATTAGTTTTTTGCTCAAGATATACAGGCATTGTTCTGATAACACTAGAAACATTAGACTAATGATAAGTAGCATGGTTTATACTGAATTATACAATTTGAAGTCTAAAGCAGTTAAAGTTTAAACACCAAAATAGGAAACTTGGGGAAGATCAATCTATAAATGTGGACATTCAAATATGTCTGTTATTGTATTTTTCAGCTCAGGGATTGAATGACTAGAATTATGTTGTTGTGATACAGAATTTACAACTTTTTTTTATCACAGTACAAAAATAATGTTTTGTAGACATTTAGACATTTGGTCAGGTATTTTCTATCATCTAAAGTTTTGAAAAATGTACAGTGGTCTGTTGCTGTTTTTATGTTGTCCAGAGGATATTTTATGGCTTTCATATTTAGCTGATTCATATTTTGAAATAATGATAAATGATCAAATAAAATCTGTAGCAAGAATAACACTTTTTTTTTAAATTAAACTTCAAATCAAACACACTTATCTAAATCTACCATGGATGTTAAAGGAAAAAAGGATTAAAGGATATAAAAATAAAAACAGTAATTATTTGATTTTCATTTAAAAATTAAAAAATTAGTTGATTTTCATTTTTGGTTTAAAAAAAAACAGAAAATGAAACGTTAGTGAACAGAAACAAAGCGCCGGCGTTTTCACATGGGGCAGCCGGAAGTTGCCGTTTTCAAAGTAAGAGCGCATATGAATTTTAATACATTTTTGAATTTTATACTGAAACTCAAATAACAACTAATCTTTTTTTTAACAGAATATCCAATGACCAAAACATACACTGATCCCCATGGGGAAGTAGTCATATATATTCCATATTTTTGTCTCAGTGGTTTGGATGTTGCCAGAACAAATATTGCCGCTTAAAAGTCTCCATGATTATTTAATAAGGGAAAGAGAAAGTGTCGGCTGTCTGCGTCACCATGAAGGTCAAGAGATTTTTTTTTTTATGATTCAAGCTCAAGAGCTCAATTTTTTAGTAAAAGATTCAGACAGTTTTAGCACTGCGCCATGAAAAAAGAAATTGCCTGTCTAATGAATTTTCACACTGTATAAAACATTTATGTAACTTACCCCATTGACAGGATACGTCTTCCAGTCAAGCTCTCCTAACACTGCCGTGGTATCCAACAGAACCACTAGAGAGAGGAGAGAAACAAAAAAAACACAGAAAGTAAGGAGGAAAGTTGGGAGAGTAAAAGTCAAGTCTAAGCACCAAGAATGACAGCAAAGAGCAGAGAGGGGAAGGCAGAGAGTACCAGAGAGTTTCAACAATGTATTTAGAAAGATGAGAAATGGGGGTGACAAACAGGAAGAGTGCAGACAATAGTTATCAAGCTGTCAATAGGGAGCGGGAAGAGCTGTAAAGGCCTTATCAGATTCACCCACCTATGAAATAACAGCTTTTAGAGAAGTATAGAACAACACTAACAGAGAACCGACCTCCGTCGAGGTAAAATCTGGAAAATAGTAGTCTCCTCCTCAGAGGTCAGAAGTTTTCATCTTATATGAATAAGACAAGACAAAGGGCTGTGGAAATGTTGGTTACCTATAACCCATACCTTCCATAAAAACACAATTAAAAAGGAAAATCATGCATACACCAAGTGGCAGGCTTCATTTTAAGGTTCAAGTTAACCAAATAAAATGTTAGACTTGTAATTTTCTGTAAATTCTACAACAATAACGACATTGAAATACACATGATGTTACATAAAACACCTGAAAGGTTGTGCAATCCATGAACCTTGGGTTTTTTGAGATGACATGGGTGATGACTTGTGATGTGGCACGTCATCATCAATGACTAATACAGGAATTTAACAATTAAAATTAGTTTCGAGCACTTTTGGATGTGCTGAGGGAGATGAACAATAAAGGTCCACATTTTAGAGACAAAAAAAATCCCAACTGACAAAATCCCAACTCTTTATTAGAAAAAATGATAAAATCCTAGTTTAGTGCATAAATATAGAATATTGACTCATATTCTATAACAAACATTTTATTACAGTTAGGGTTGAGGTTATGGGTTTGGTTTTTATACACTAAGGAATTGGGTTTTGTCTTAAAATCAAACACCTTACACTAGGACCGCCCCAGAGCCTCATAAAAATCCTTTAATGTCTAATAAAAAAAATATGTAGCCTACAATTTGCTGATTACTGATACTGAAAAAAAAATAGTTTTTCTATTTTCTTGTTGTGCATCTTTGGCTTATCCTCGGAACTCCACCTGTTTTGATGTGACATTATCCAGTCTGTAACTGTAGGTGTGAAACTATATGCATCTTTCAGTTTAAAGAAGACATATTATACCAATTTTTCACCCTGTGGTCTAAATTACATATGTGTGTTGGGGTTTGGTCAAAACATAACACGAATCAAGCAACAGGGGAGGTTTAATACCCTGGATAATCCAGCTCTTCCAGAGCGCTCCATTTTGGAGGGGGTGTCTCTGGAGTTGCAAACACACTAAAGGTGCGTTCACAATCAATTTAAATGACGCAACTTCAAGAGGTCCTGCACGACCTAGTTGCTCAAAGTTCCAAAAGTTGAACTTATCAAGCAACTTCAAGCGACAACTCCTCCATCCTTCACTGTCTGAAGAACGGAAGCAGCAGCCCCTCCCTCCTGCTACAGTGAGACGGCTGCAGCGTTAGGCTTCCTCAACTTACCGGGGCAAAATTAAAGCGATTAACTTCTTGAATAAGCCTATACATTCTGAGTGAACTCATTCTTTAGTAACTCCGTAATTTGATTATTTAAACCGTAAAAGCGGCACTATTAATGATAAGTAGGGATGGGAATCGAAAAACCGGTTCTTTCTGAGAACCGGTTCCCTGTAATCAAATTCCTAGGAATCATTTGTTTGCTTGCCTGTCAATTCCACTTATCGGTTCCTCTTACGTCGCAGATACATAACGATAAACTCCTCCAGGTCCTGTATATTGTGCTTATGCTAGCACCAAGTGAAGCTCCTTTCACCATATAGTTGTTTGCTGTCCACCCTGGAGAATCCACCTCCTGCACCGCAGCTGTGCTGTCCTCCGTACTGTGTTTGTAGCGTCTCTGTTGCTACGCTACTCACTTCCGGGTTCTGTACACTCGTAAAAAATGTTCCTTGGCCTATAACTCCCACACCGTATGTCACACATTCAAAAACCTCATATCCAGCACTGAATCACATGGGCTGAGCCACGCCCATTTGCGCCTATAATTGACTTGTCACAAAATCGCAAAAAACTGGAAAACCTACTTTTTCTGACTCCTCCTAGCTATAAAAACGGGAACTGTTGCATATCTCGGTCAAAATAAACACTAACAACACCAAATCTGAGATCCTTGGTTGGCATGTGACTGTCGGGGTATGAGCCAAATTTGAATAATGTTGGCCATTAGGGTGCACTGCAAATAAGGGAAATGTACACCTCCTAAATGGCAAGACTGATTTTTACCGAATTTGGTGGGTATGACCCTGGGTCGCTCCTGAGGCTATATCTCAAAGTTAACTCACTCACTGCCATTGACGTACATGTCATTTCAAATCCGAACGTTCACTGCCAGTGACGAATATGTATGTCAATTGTGTTTTTTCACAGGGGTTGTTAGGAAACACTGCGGCGGAGGTCTCCCATAATATAGCAGACTTCTACTGTGGTGGAGTGACCAACTCCTGTCCTGCAGATGGCAGCACCGCACTTTGGGTTGAGAGATTAGCCGATGGTTATCAACAGCACAGAAGGAGGTGAAGAGTTTATGAGGAAGAAAATGGAAAAAAGAGTCTAAGACGGTGGTTTAAAGCAGTGCACACTCGGAGCAGAGCATGTGTGGATCTAGGCGGACTATTAGGAGTGTGTCGATCATATTAGAAGTCGATCAACAACTGGTGAACAAGGAGTGAGACTCGGAGCATTTCATGACGCCGCATTTCATTGTGCAACAAAACATGTTTCTTTACTGTGCAAATGACAACAAACACTTTGAATCAAAAGCCCGGTCTCAGTGTTAATTTGTTGTTTGATAGAAGGAAACCAATGTTCAGATGTTTGAGATGTCACTAAAGCTAAAAACATTAGCCTCAAAGACAATGATTTGCTTGACAGTTGTTTTTTCACGAGACTGGAGGCGGAGTCTGATGGAGTAGGACGTGCTTTTGGGGGGCTCCCGTGGACAGTTGTTTTTTCACAAAAAGCCTAATTTCTCAGCCTCCGGGTCAAAAACTGGCGTTTTCTGTGAAGCCTACTTATATTCAACTGCTGATTATATATACTAGAGTCTATTCTTTCAGAATCTGATTTTAGATTTCACATAGTCATTGTAAAAAATGTTCTGTGGGTCTTAAAATATCAGTCAAAATGTTGTAAAATGGCTGTCAGTGAGGGGGGTGTAAGATGTGAAAATGGCTGGCAGCCAATGAGTTAATCACAATTGGTCAAAGTTGGCATGGCCTATTACACTATAAACAACAAATATTTATTTCAGCTGAAGTCTAATGTTGAGGGCTGTGAAATTTACAGGGTATATATAGAAGAGCATACAGACCACCCATACCAAAAAGTGTGCCACTAGGTGGTGCTATAATGGGTGCAAATGTATTTTGGCCTGTAACTTTCACATTTTCAATCACATTTTCATGAACTTTAGATGCACTTTTTTCTTAAAATCGCATCTTCTGACATAGGGCACGCCCACTCCTGAATAGCACTGAATCACCTGAACTGGGCCACGGCCATTACTATTGCAACACTGCAAATGACACGCTCGCCAAAAGTCCATCATGCTTCGTGACGTACTTCCATGAGCTCCGCAAAACTTGGGGGCCGAGATGCACAGGAGGAATGTAACAATTAATCGTAAGGCAGTTAAAAATCGATTCATAGGTATCAAGGTTGACATTGATACTTTGAAAATTGAATCGCAGTACTTTTTTTTAAACAGCAGAGGGCGCTATATATTTATCCCTTCTTTTGTCCAGCAGTGTACGCGGCGGGCGGAATCTGCTACTACTTTCTTTCTGGCCGCCTTTTACTCTTAAACATGTTAATAAATGATTCCTTACCCCTTTAGCACCGAAAGAATATCTGTAATATTACGTGAATATCTGTAAGAGTCAGGCTTTTCTATTAGCTCTGTCTGCTAGCGCATAGCATCTCTTCTTCACTCCAAGAACTTCTGCATGCCAACCAACCACTGGGTTACCAGCGCCCTCTTCTGGTCCAAACAAATATCTGATGTAAATCAGTGCAATGACTGTTTTTTTAAGTGCAATTGTTAAGGCACAAAATACATTTTCAGTTGCACTTTTAAAAAGAAAAAGAACTATTAAGCAGTTTTGCATTGTTTACTATAGAACCAGAATTTAAATTAATAGGCTTCTTCGTCATTTGTATTATTCCTTCATTTATTTCATTCAAGTTTTATTTTTAGTTAAATTGCATTGTTTTGAATAGTTTATCAAGGGATTCTTTTGACAATGAAAAATAAAAGAAAAATAATACAGTATTTTCTGTTTTTTTCTCAAAAAAATAAAGGAATATTTTTCAGTCATCATTTGTCTACAGTCCCATTTTGTAAAATAAATCGTGAGAGAATCATATCGTGAAACCCAGTATCGTGAATCGAATCGTATCAGGAGTTGAGTGAATCGTTACATCCCTAGTTGGCCCCCTTTTATAAATGCTTGCAGTTCTCGTTCCTTGTTGTTTTTGTAACACAATATTGCCAAAAAAACAAACACGCTACTTTAAAAGCATGAAATAATAATTTAAGTTGGAAGCTTTCCAGTGGAACGATATTAGGAAGTATTCACGAACATTATTCACTGACTTTTGTGAGCACCGACTGATATGACAATTTGTAGCCCTTTGCACTCGAGTCACGGCTGAGGCATGAAGAGAGCCATTATCTGGTTATTTGCAGAGGCCCCTGAGCCAATTTCATCCAACGAATGCGTAATTTCCTTTGTCTTTACAGAGACAGTTAATTACAATCTCTATCAACAAAGAATGCCTCTCTTCAGTGGTTGACATTGTAGACCAAAGTGTCACGTCTTTAGAGAGCCTGTCACTCTAGCACAGAGATAACTTTGCCAAATCTGGATTAATTCATTGAGATTACGACTGTTTTAAGGAGCAAGGGAGATAACCAGTAAAGATATGTTTGAAAAAAGAACGGCTTTAGTATTTACAGAGTCTTCATTTAGCCTTGAAACCCTGCTGCTAATATGGGGCTGAATTATAATGAGGAGGCCTTGCCAGCGTTCAAAATGAGAACACAGAAAAATGTGAAGAGGGGGACTGTAGACAAACCAAGAGAGGCAGAAAGATAAGAAAGATATTGATTTTCGGGTGAAATTAGACCAATCTTTCATAATCACAGGCAATGTTCTGCAGCGTGTCTGACAGCAACAAAGTTTTCTACTAAACCACTCCACTGTCTGGCATTTCCTCAATACACACACACACACACACACACACACACACACACACACACACACACACACACACACACACACACACACACACACACACACACACACACACACACACACACACACACACACACACGCTCTTACGTGCACATACACAAGCAAACTGGATATGAACTGTAATGTAGTCAAAAGAATAATCTAATTCTGCAACTATCTTTGCAGCCAGGAAATCACGGGACGCGAACACAGTCATGAAATTTGATACGGGGATTTTCTCACTTTAAACACACACATACACACTAATGCACACACACACACACACACACTGTCTGACAGAGAGAAACCACCATTTATCAGCAGACCAAATCATATTACTCTCGTCTGGGTATTGTGTCTAGAAGCGTGATAATCGACGGTTGGCTTTTCTCCCCAGACCAAAAGATGTTTTGTCACATTTTGTGAAATAGGTTTGACACACGTATAACTGTGAAACATAACTCTTACATTTGCACTAGGGATGGAAGCAGGTGTTTAGATTAGTAATGTACTGTACATTTGTGTGGTCTTGACTCTCTAGTTTGAAGAGCGTAAATCATATAATTTAATCTAGTTGAATGACCCTGTAGCTTTTAGCATTGCCACTTCTTAGTATTTACCTTGGTGGTGACACACCAGATTTAGCAGCTACAGTTAGTGCAAAAAATAGGAATCACATTCAAACAAGACCTCACTGAGGTGGGTTTTGACTTTTGAGTAACAAATCATATTCTAAAAGTGCTCACGCACGCACTTCCAAGTATGACCCAGCTCAAGCACACAGCATAGACGATTAACTCCTAGGGATGTAAGGATTAATCGTAAAGCAGTTAAAAATCGATTCATAGGTATAACGATTCACATCGATGCTGTGAAAATTGAATCGCAGTACTTTTTTAACCAGCAGAGGGCGCTACCCAGAAGTGTTGGCGGCGAGCGAAATCTGCTAATACTTTCTTTCTGGCCGCCTTCTACTCATAAACATATTCATAAATGATTCATTACCCCTTTAGCACCGAAAGAATATCTGTATTATTACGTGAATATCTGTAAAAGTCTATTTGCTCTGTCTGCTAGCATAGCATCTCTTCTTCACTGCAAAATATCTGCATGCCAACCGACCACTGGGTTACCAGCGCCCTCTGCTGGTTCAAACAAATATCTGACCTAAATACAGTAAATTACTGTTTTTTTGTTTTTTTGATTTTTTAGTCCAATTGTTAAGGCACAAAATACATTTTCAGTTGCACTTTTAAAAAGAAAAAGAACTATTATGCAGTTTTGTATTGTTTACTATAGAACCAGAATTTAAATAATAAGCTTCTTCTTCATTTGTATTATTCCTTTATTTATTTCATTCAAGATTTATTTTTAGTTAAATTGCATTGTTTTGAATAGTTCATCAAGGGATTCTTTTGACAATGAAAAATAGTATAGTATTTTCCCAAAAAAAATAAAGGAATATTTTTCAGTCATTTATATACTGTACAGTCCCATTTTGTAAAATAAATCGTGAGCGAATCGTATCGTGAACCCAGCATCGTGAATCGAATCGTATCGGGAGTTGAGTGAATCGTTACATCCCTATTAACTCCTGATCAACACTCGATAAAACTCCCCAAATTCTTGGGATGACCTGATAGAACTTTTTCACTTTTGATATGATACCGATATTGCAGCCTTGCATATCGGCCGATACCGATATTGATCCGATACAGTATCAGCACGAATCATACATACTTTTATTACTTATTTTGAGGTGTGGAATGTTAGAAAAGGCTTGATCAAGTGATGTTACTCAAACAGAGAAACAATAATCAGCAACAGTAGGTTACTTTTGTTGGAGGGTGAACCACAGTCACCTATGGATAGAAGTGCTAGAACGGAAAATGTTATAGGAAAGCTTATAGCAGTGATTTTAGATGCAGTCCGATAAAATCCTATATTCATTTTCTGGCTGATATCGGACCGATATCTGATATCAATATCGGATCGGGACACCTCTACCAAATTCAATACCAAAACGCAATTAATGGATCTGAAATAGCAACACAAAGGGGAGGGGGAACAAGACAGGCCAAAACTATTAAAAACCTAGCACAACTCGGGCCGATGGAGAAATACCGGGGAGACATGTCTGAATCAGACCCAGGAGAGCAGGAGCAAAATGATAATGGTGAGGTAGATCTGTCTATTTTGTGGGACTCTTTGAAAGCTGTTATACGAGGCAGGTTGATTACGAGGATGGCATAAATGAAGAGAATTAGAATTGAAAACTATAACAAGTTGGTCATTGATTTGAAAGAATCAGAACAGGCATATAAAAGTAATAAGAATCAGTAGATTTGCAAGAAATTACAAGATTTGAAGACAGACTTCAATGAGATGTTGAGTCAAGAGGTAGAGAAATATTCACATAACAGGTGTTTTATGAATTGGGCCCAAAAACCAAAGGAGATTACATCAACATCAAGCTGACAATACATAATGATTAAGGTTCTTCTCATGGGTGGCAAGAAGGCCATACCAGAAACTGGCTCGCTTTATACCCACCGAGACATAAACAATGGTTAGATACACTACAGGAAATGTGGGTTAGAAAAAATGACTTACTGTTTAAGAATAAAAAAGGAGGATTTAGATCGAAAATGGAACAAATTAATTAGATTTCTTGTATAATGAAGAAAACCTATATAAACTGAAAACTGTAAACCCCTGTGTACATAACTACACCACACTTGTTCTATGTTCATGTATATATTTGGAAAATATAATACAAATCTAAAATGGGAAAAAAAAAAGTGCTCACGCTGACCTAGTTTTGGAGCAAATGGATTTAGTAAAACAGCACACTCATGTAGCATTTCAAGAAGAGCACATCTCTAGAATAATGATCAGTGCTTCATGGAACTCTTTTTAACTAAACCTTCTTTGATTTCACAAATTGGACCTACTATTACAAATTCAAAGATTGCTACTGTGTTATATTTTAAAGAGTAGATCAGGTTTTAAAACCCATGTATCTATTGGTGGTTTCAAGCACTTTGCCTGGTTCGGGAGACATCATATGACCAAAACATAGCCAAATGTAATTTGGCAACTAAGGCAAGGATTAAGACTTCAACCTAATTAAGAGACACAAATAAGCACAGATGGGATTTTCTTATGCGTTTTGTGCCAGAAAAAAAAGACACTTTTCCCAGACATGGGTTTCCACAAATTACAACTTTAAGATTTGGCTGAGGTTCTCAAAGTGATGCTGGCACCAATTACAAAATGTTTACTGGCATTTGTTCTACTTGATGCTTTTAAGCCCTCCTCAAACGGTAAGACATTTTCTGATTTAAGGCAGTTACTGTTTAGCAGTTGGAATCTTTAGGCACATCATGATTCGATTCGATTACAAATATAGGGAAGATTTGATTTAGAATATGAATCGATGCATGTAGATGCACTTTTTAACATTTTTCTGTTTTTCACTGTGACTGCTAATGAATTGCCATTTTTTTTAACCATAGCAGTTGCATTCAGACAGGATATACATTTACCATTTTATTTTTAATTAAACCAGCAGAGGATTTCTGTAAACTGTTCAGTTAGAACTGCATGGGAAAGTGCTAAAGTAGCAGCATCCTAACTGTAACGTATACAATAAACAAAAAGGACTGTTCTAAATGATATATAGAAATTATTCATATATAATAAACTGAATAGGCAGCTGAAATACTTTAGTGCTTTTAAAATAAATATTGCTTAATTTGCAATAAAATATCCTTCTACAGTATTGTGTGTAACTAACTTACCATTTAAATAAACGATTACTGCAAATGTATGCATTGATTATCGATTATTATGCCTGAATGGCGATGCAGTGATTATTTCTCCCACCTAGGCCTGGGCCGATAATTGATAAATCAATTAACCGGACAGTAAATAAAATGAACTCTGTAAGTTTGCCGGCCTCGATATATTGTCATATTCATGCGTATTTTGCGGCGTGCCTGTCGGCTGCAGAGACTAGTGTTAGGGACAGCAGATAACTCAGTCAGTTCTAATAATTTCTCAGTCAACCTGGAGCGTAATTACTCTAAAATAGTATACCACCGCTAGGCAATCTTAGATTTAGGTAAATCAAACAGTTGTAGTCTGGTAGATGTGGTAACTCTGGACCTACTACGTAGCTTCGGATTGCTGCGCCGGCTACACCCAGTGGCCTATGAAGCAGCGGAGCCTAGTACCAGCGGTGTCCACCAGCAGAGGAGACGTAAGCGGTGTGATCGGAAGCAAAAGCAGGGATGCCGAGCGGGGCTAGCCACCAAGCTAAGTCGCAGTTTTTTGTTTTCCTCGTCTTTCGCCTTCAAACAGGCTGGATGACAAGGGGGTTCAACCTCAGAACCTGCATGTTTGTTCCATAGTGGAATGAACGGAGTAAACAATGCAATTTAACTAAAAATAAATCTTGAATGAAATAAATAAAAGAATAATACAAATGAAGAAGAAGCCTATTAATTTAAATGGTTCTATAGTAAACAATGCAAAACTGCATAATAGTTATTTTTCTTTTTAAAAGTGCAACTGAAAATGTATTTTGTTCCTTAACAATTGGACTTTAAAAAAAAAAAAAACAATCTGCACTGTATTTACATCAGCAGAGGGCGCTGGTAACCCAGTGGTCGGTTGGGATGCAGCTATTCTGTGCAGTGAAGAAGAGATGCTATGCTAGCAGACAGAGCTAATAGAAAAACGTGACCTTTACAGATATTCACGTAATATTACAGATATTCTTTCGGTGCTAAAGGGGTAAGGAATCATTTATGAACATGTTTAAGAGTAGAAGGCGGCCAGAAAGAAAGTAGTAGCAGATTCCGCCCGCCGCCAACACTTCTGGATAGCGCCCTCTGCTGTTTAAAAAAGTACTGCAATTCAATTTTCATAAAATCGATATGAACCGTGATACCTATGAATCGATTTTTTAACTGCCTTACATTTAATCATTACATCCCTAGGCCCAGGCCTACTCCCACCCCGACTACTATTATGTGTTACACAGTGTGACATGACTTCAGAAGATCTCGGATAGGATTCTTGCAACTACTATAAAGCTACAGAACTGTTGTAATGTAGGCCAATGCATGCACAAGACAAAATAACTATATTAGATCGGCACCAGGTAGCACTGAAACAATGAGCAGTGGGAAATTATGAAGCTAAGATGAATGCTGTATGCTACATGCCACTTTTTTTTTCTATTATTTTGGCCGTATAGCATGTAAGTTTCATAGTGCCAAAATGTTTAATTTGAATTCTGCCTGCTACAATCTTCAAACACGTGTGCAGCTTGTCAGTTGTTTTCAACCGTGAGCTACATGTTTATCCTGTTTGTCTCGCACTAAGAGGGTTACATTTAAACTGTAGCCCGAAGAAAAGCACCTTACCTGCAAGACATCAGGTTTTTAAAGATAGATGCTAGCAACAATTTTAATCTCAGTAAAATATGGATCAATCGTTTTCTCTTTACAGCCTCTCTCTGTAGATCCATAGCAATGTGGCTCTAAAGACAGGATTAATTAATGTAGCTTGTCATTAAGTGGTTGCAACGTGTTTTACCAATAGGACCAAGAGCTCTCTACCCCACTGGTGGACTCTTTCTTCACTATTAAACTAAGGTCAGTGCCAACAGCCAAACATAAGACTAAAATAAAGTATTATGACAGTCACTGGAGCAGATACCCAGTGTTTGTTTAATTGGCATTACTAGCGCTAAATCAACTACTATTGATGAATTGGTATCCTCCAAGTACTTCTGTCCTCCTGCAGTTGGCGCTACAGCAATGAACAGCAATTAAACAAATCAATCATATGTGTTACAGATTTTCCACTTTCACAAAAATGTAGCGCCAAAATCAAAGAAACTTTTGTACGTTTAAACCTATTGCAAATTATGAGGTCCATCAATTAGTTTTTTAAAAAACTAAAACGTAGCATCTCCTCTCACAATTTTTGCTTCATTGACAACAACCAAATTCTTGCTAAATACATTTTTCAATGTTAATAATCGGAATTGTATCGCATTTTTGACTTCCGCTCTCATGTGAACAACTTCAGTCAATGCAGAAATGGCCTTTTCAGACATCAGTTTTTCACTTAAGGAGCCAATAAATCATTGTTGAAAACAAGTAACCAACATCTCCATGCTGTCTAAATATAATAAGTGTATTTTCGAGTTTTCTGTCTTATAAACTGAATTTTTGACAGCCGTTGGAAATCTCTCTTTACACACTAACAGCTGCTGTCTTGTTTTGCCTTAAATCACCTGGCTCCGCCCATCACTGCACAGCAACTTGTTTCTGATTATTTTAGCACTTTCAAATGTTTTAGATATTAACAAAACACTTTGAGCGGGTGGTGAATATATAGATATACAATAATGTGTTCTGGTGAACCCATTCTGTTTGTCAAAACTGAATGTAAGAGCAGTAGTATGGTGTTACTTAGCTTCCTTAACTACGCGAGGGTGCTCAGAGCATAGAACGGGCGCAGAAACGTAAAAACAGCACATCTTGCATAATAAAGAATATAGCGGCTTTTAAAATTGCTCTACGCACGCTGATCTGAGCGTGTGCTCGAATAATATTTCTCCGCGCTCTCAGATTCAATCTTAGCACCTGATCGTGTTTCTCAGCACGCGCTGTATGTTTTCCCAGAGGGTGTTACATTATGGACCAAGGCTCGACTATTTGATCGCAGTGTGTTTCATCAATATACCGACCAATAAGAAATATTGTGTCAAGGGTTGAAAACAATGTGTTTAAAATCATGAATAAAAGTTTGGAAAAACAAGGATTATTTCAAGTGATACCAAAATGTTTAAACAGCAGTACATTTTAAATCTAAATCTTGTAAAACCTGAAATTGTTGTCTTCCAGGGCAATTGTTGAGTATTTAGGATTTTTTCCTTCATTGACAGGCTCAAGTAAGGCAGCTCAATTCCAGAATTCCAGACATCAGCTCTGCCAAAATAGTCAACAAATTAGTTATTTTGGAGGAGCTGTTGTCTAAAAGCATTATCATTCTGAAGGTCAAGCAGCAGTAGTGTATAACAGCAGTCTTTTTTTTCCTTTGCCATTGTTTCAGTGCTCGGTGAATGAAATTTGATCTTGTGACACAAACAGAGAATGTCTGAGAACTGTCCACTTGGTCAGCAATGTTGTTCAAGATATCTTCTAGGCTTAGCCCACGCCCGCCGAACAGTAAGGTCACGGTTCATTCGGCAGGCCCAGGAAGCCTTCGGCCTCGGTTACAACCCCGCCGGCTCCGCCTGCATAACACAACCAGGCCAGGAAGAAGAAGAGGGCAGCCTGAAGTAGTCCTCTCATCTTCCCCGGTGACGCAGCTGGATGTTCCACGTTCTCCAGCGCCACCTGTTCTGCGGCCAAGCACGCACCTGAGGGCCCCCTACACCCCGCTATGTTTTTACATGGAGGTTCCGGCTGTTGCCCCTCTGAAAAAAAAAAGTCCAAAAGCACGCACCCACACTCACATTTTTTACCAAAAATAAAGTGTGCCCCGCTGACGCACCCACGCCAATGACTGAGGGCGCAACAAAGAAGAAATCAACAAAAAGCAGAATATGGTGCCATAAGCAGTGCGGCAGCGACACTTGCCGTTCCCTCTTGGTGGGTGGGCTATGGCACGGTTCCTCCGCTGAAGGGCACCATCGCCCCTCTCGGTTGACGGGTTGCTGCAGGTAACCACTCTCTCCTCAAGGTGGAGGAGATGGGCCGAGCTCGCAGCCTCGCCTTGGGTGTTAAGTACGATAACGGGAGGATACAGACTGCAGTTCGTAGCTGTCCCCCCTCGTTTCACCGGCATCCTATACTCACAGGCACTGGGAGAATAAGCCCGTGTTTTACAGGAGGAATTTCTCAACAAAGGGGCGATTTCTGTCATTTCTCCCGCACTGTGTAAGAGCGGCTTGCGCATGCCTCTCTGTTACGCATGGTGCGTTAGAACGGTTGGTTCACGTCCGTCAACCTGAAAGACGCGTATTTCCACATCCGATATATATATCCTCCCCACAGAAAGTACCTACGGTTTGCTTTCCAGGGGATATGTTACGAGTGCCGAGGTCCTCCCCTTCGGTCCCTCTCTGAGCCCAACAGTGTTTGTACTAGGGCTGTAGTCAACCAAGGAAATGGTTGGTCGACCAAGACTATGGCACATGTTGCAATTAGATGACCAAAAAAAAAAAATCTGAGAATGAATGAGCAGGTGCAGAGGAGGACGGGAGAAAGAAAAAGAGAGACAAATATTTTGTTTTGGCTTTTTGTGGTGCTTCTTTGCTTTTAAACACAGACCATTTATGATATGAACCTTATTCAAGCTTTGACCAGAACCCGACAAAGCAAAACTGAAACCTACAGGTCCGACAGACATTAGGTATTTATATCCGTGCCGGACCTGATACAGACAATTAAAACCTATTTTTTCCTCATACAAATGATATATGTACATTTGTTTTGGCGGTAAGCCTGCTTTTATTAATAAAATGTTGATGTCAACATTAGCGCACAGGGAAACTAACGTACGTCAAACACAGGTGTGCAGTGCACACAATGAATTCACTTATCAAATATAAGGATAATCCATGTTCTTGTGCAGCAAAAGGATTGATTCAATAGTGGATGCTTGTGTTTCAAACCTGTCTTAATTCGTTCCCTCTCTGCTCTCTGCTCTTCTCTGAGGACAGCGCACTGCGCTTACAGCTGAAGCGCAACACTTTTTTTTTTTTTTTTGCAGCCAGCTCTTGCTTACACAGCTGTTGCTGGACATAGAATCATGTTTAGGCGTTAAATAAATTATATTTGATATTTAATCCTTATCACCTATATAACTGCATTGCATTTTTTTTTTTTTTTTTAAACGGTAATGAAACTGATACCATTGCTGGTCGACCAATGAAAATCTTGGTCGACCACCACGGCATCGACCAATTAGTCGACTAAACGACCAAAGTTGACAGCTCTAGTTTGTACGATGCATGGAAGCGGCGGTGGCCCCACTGAGACAGCAGGGCATGTTGGTGCCGGTACATGAGTCTATCCCTGTGTTCGGTGCCGTTCACGGGGCACCTTTCGGCTACAGGTAGAAACCTTTGCTTATCCAACCGGTAAGGTTCGTCCAATTCAGGACGTGTGTGTGTGTGTGTGTGCGCGCGCGCGTGAAAAAGAGAGAGAGAGAGAGAGAAACGCTGGACGTGCGTCTTCTCTCCTCCGCGGATCACTGTCTCACACACGCATGCACGCTATCAGCTGTGTGCATGCACCCATCCATCACTCAGTCACATCCACGCACATTTTTCCACTGCGGGATGAATAAAGAATATCTATCTATCTATCTCTCTATCTATCTATCTGCTGTAATTCATGCTTTTTTTATTTGTTTCCTCTACTAACACCTCCAATTCTGCTGCTTTTTTTATTTTTGCTTTCCCGCACTCATGTTCACCCTCCATGTTCAACACAACACGTACAAAATGCTCATTTAAATAATTGCGGTCAGCACCAGTTCTGCACGTGCACTAATCATTGCTGCAATCTGTGAAAATTTTGCGAAGCAGGTGAGGAATCTGCGTCACTAAAGGATTTAAGGAAGCAACTGGTTTACCATCCTTTATTTTGAGATCTTGGTGAATCCGCCCCTGAATCATATGAATCTTACAGCTTCTTTGCCTAGAGAGTTCACAAGTTAGAGAACACCATCTGCATTACTGAGCTAACAACTGTGACGGGTCTTTGACACAAATATCACAGCAATATTAGAGTTTGGAGGCACAAGATGAGCATGCAAATACCAAAGAAACAATAAACAATTCTGGCACAAACAAATCAGAGTCTTCTTATTTGGAGGTGTGACTGTCAAGCTCAGCCTTCCAGTGCTTCAGTAATTGTTATTATGATCAAACTAAATGAAGATATGATATTGATATTGGATATCTGTTTGATATCAGCACAAAATAATAATAGAACAAAAATCTAATAATATTGACCTGCATCTAAAATACCGAATATAATAAATGTTGTTTTAATTGGATTTATTTGGGGGTCTTCGAGTTTTTTTCATTTCATTTATTCAATTGTAGAATATTCATATGTTTAAGGTTCAAATCTCTGTAATCCTTCCATCCATCAATTTTCTGACCCGCTTGTTTCTATTTTCAGGGTCGCCATTTCTTTAAACCATTGGTTGATAATAAATGGGCCAGTTTTTCCTCATACCTACTGTTGCTGACTATTGTTCTGTGAGTAATAAGCCTTTTATAACATTCCAAAGTACAAAAGTATGTATGATCTGCACTACTATTGTATCAGATCAGATCGATATCAACCTCTGGTCCTGCCCCAAGTGGAGGAGTTCAAGTACCTTGTGGTCTTGTTCACGACTGACGGACGGAAGGATCGAGCGAGAGATCGACAGGCGGATTGGTGCAGTGATGCAGAGTCTGCACCGATACATCGTGGTAAAGAGGGAGCTGAGCTGAAAGGCGAACCTCTCAATTTATCGGTCGATTTTCATTCCTACCCTCACCTATTGTCATTAGCTTTGGGTCACGACCGAAAGAACAAGACTCCGGGTACAATCGGCCGAAATTAGTTCCCTCCGAAGGGTGGCTGGGTTCTCCCTTAGAGATAGGGTGAGAAGCTCAGTCATCCGGGACGGGCTCAGAGTAGAACCGCTGCTTCTTTTGCATTGAGGAGAGCCAGATGAGTTTCGGGGGGCATGCCCCTCCGGAAGGAGACCCCGAAGGCAGACCCAGGACACGCTGGAGAGACTATGTCTCTTGCCTGGCCAGGGAAAGCTTGGGGATCCCTCGGGAAGAGCTGTAAGATGTGGCCGGGGAGATGGAAGTCTGGGCTGTCCTGCTATGGATGCTTCCCCCGCGACCCGACTACGAATAAGCGGGAAAAGATGGATGGATGGATCGATATCGGTATTGGCCATTATTCAAGGCTGCAATATTGGCGTCATATCTAAACTGAGAACAAAGGACACCCCTAATAAAATACCTACATAGGAAATACTGAAGTCATTTAGTCTGTTTGGTAATGTGCTGCATTTATACAGTTGGATATTAGAGTTCTGAGAAATAATTGATAGTATTTAATTTAAATGGTAAATTATATTAAATACTTTAGAGGGTGTGTTAACGACTATTTAAAAAGCAATATGGTTCAGCTGCTGACCTTCCTACAAATTATAGGTGAACATTGTTTTTTAATATTTATATTAAAGACACTATAAATTGAAATATCTAATACATTACAAAATAGAAGAATGAACATAAAACAAAACACTTGCTAATCTAACCACCAAACCAAGGAGTGTATTACAAGCACATTTCACTAGGAAGACGACTTGTGTGTGTGCAAGTTGTGTTATTAACACTTTTGGTATTACAAATACATTTCCTATGTGTTAATGTGTGAACGACTTTGTCTCCATGGCATATATTATGTTGTTCTGCTATTTTTGAATGTTGTTATAATTGTCAGCAGGTGAAAAATACTCCTAATGTAAAGTTGTCTTTATGTGTAAATAAAGTCATCTGGAAACATGCACTAATGGTTGGTTTTTAAAGAAAAAAAACAGACCTTGGATTTAACATAAACTTACCTTTACATTTTAAATGTATTCATTTAAAATCCAATTGCTTTACACAATTATAAACATCCAATTGTGCCAAAATGCATATTGTTAATCTGGCTGTGTGAGATTACATCTGGCTTTCGTTAATCAGCCCCTTCATTTTATTAATATTTTTAATATCATTATTACATATGAAAAATATTTGCATTTTTCTCGAGTGCATCATTTTCTATTTAAATCCTTTTCAAAACTGTCACCACCACCACAGGCAGACAGGAATCTTATGGGAAAACACACACAATCGCACACTCAAGTGTAAACCACTGACATTCAGCAGGGCTGCTGCCATTTCTGAAATAGCTTTTTTCAAACATTAAACATTTACAGGGATATTAAACTTATCAGATCTGCAAATGTTAAAAATGGAAAATATTGGCAAACATTTACCAATTTCACCTGCGAGCATAACTCAGAGAAGATTGCAAGACATACAAGCTACATTCGTATTTCAATTGACCAAAAAGAATATCTGATTACACTGATAAGTAAGAAAAACACAACAAAACCCATGAATCTCACTGTATGTGTTGGAAAGGAAGTCATTAGAGGCATAAGTTTAAATGTATTCATATATAGGAATATATAAGCTCAACACTGCAAGGTCTAAAAGAGGCAACTGTGAAGCCTTACCATACTATAACTGACAGGGATGCCAGCGGCTGAATACTCACAGTCCCTATAGCTCTGCTGATGTTTCTATCCTCACATTTTTTTAAGGTGAAGTAGGATGTCAAACCCTCTCCTATAATTTGGCTGATTGGGCTCCTGCAGTTGCTGAGCAGCTGAGCTGCCGTTGTCTATTTTTTTTTTTTTTTTTTTTTATGAATATATTGCTGAATATACAGTATATGCATTTCACAGTGCGTTCAATTTAACTTGTTTTATTTTTGAGGGGGAAAGATATGGAAGCCCATTCCCGCCAAGTAAAAAGAAGATAGGAAAAGCAAAATGAAAATAAATTAAAATAATAATGATGAGATACTGAGATATAATTATGAGATGCTAAGTCAAAACTATGAGATGCTAAGTCATAATTATGACATACTAAGTCACAATTATAATGACTTAGTATCACATAATTGGTTAGTTTTACCCTGATGATGAGTTGTCAGATATACATATAGTATAGATATCATCTCATAATTATGACTTTGTATCTCATTATTATGACTTAGATTTTTTTTTTTTTTTTTTAATTATCATTATTTTACTTCCTTTTTTTTTCTTTTGAGTGACAGGAATGGGATACCACAGAAAGAAGGGTAAAAATACTTATCCTCATTTTTTTTAGTGAAAGTAATGAACAAAAAAAAAAAGAATATAAAATATTCAGTAAAACTCTGTGCTCTTATTGTGCTTTTTATTTAAACAAAAATGTCATATACTTGCTGGAACACAACATAATTGACTCTCGATATAATGTGAATAATAAAAAAGAGAGTAAAAAATTAAATCAGGAAAAAAAACGTGGTTTTAAGGGCAACTATTAAATGAACAATGGTCAAATACAAAGAAAGTAATCCTTTTTGGAAAGTTTCCTTTTTTATGGTGTGTTTATTGTTGTTGCACAAGACTGAAGTATCAGAAGTTAGATTTTTTCTTCTTTTTTTTGAATGTGCAGATGCTCAGAGTGCGTGCATGTGTCCGTGTGCGTGTGGACGAGCGTGCAGTGATGCCCTGACTCACCTTGGTTGCTGGTTGCCGAGTCCGACAGGATACTTTTGAGCAGGAACAACAACACGCAGTATTTCCCAGCGGTGCTCATCGTTTAAACGGACGCAGCTCTGAGCTAAAACAGCGCACGGAGCCTGGCCACCACACACAGGTGAGCAGGTCTCATGGAACAAACCGCTGAACGCTCTCCGTCTGTGGTCACACGCGGGAGTTTGTCACTGGGCTTTCGGTTGTGGGACGCAGTCTCGTGCGCAGATAAACGTCCATGTTGCGCAGAAACGCGCAGCGCAGCACGAGGTCATGAAAAAAAAAAAAAAAGTTTTAACACTAAAAACAATTTTACAAGTAAGATATGTATTTACCAAACGTTGAGGTAATTGTAGAGTGAAGCAAAAGTGTCCAAAATTAAAGCAGAGGTCGGAGTCTAATCCTCGTCTTTATCCCACAACGGGAGAGAAATGTAGGAAATAAGGAAAAAGATGTCAGACTTCCCGCCTTACTTTCAGCCTCTCTCTGCATCTCCTGCTGGGTCTGTGTATCACTGCGTCTCTCTCTCTCTCCCTCCCTCTCTCTTTAATACAGCGCAGACTGGAATACTGAATTTTTACGCCACAATTAGAGCTGGACGATATGAACCAAAACTCATGTCTTGATATTGTTTCTCAAAATGGTGAAATACAATTTAAATCTTGATATTTTTTTAACTCAATAAAGTCTAACCAAAAAGACAATTTGGGGTTAAATGTGCTGATGAAAAATGCCACACAGTCACATTTAATAACAAACAGCTGCACAATATGTACCACGTTTGGCTTTTTCTCCTCTAAGGGACAGCACGTGTGAGTGAGTTTTGTAGCGTGGCTTGTTTAGGGAAAGGTCTGTGTTCGGACGCATTCAGTAGTTTATCTAAATGTGCTTTTCATGCTGTTCTGAAAAGTAAAGGCTCAAACATACTAGGACGTACACCTGCAAAGCGGAGTCCGCGCGGAGTATGCGGGGCCAATTAAATGCAAAGCTCAGATTTTACGACCCCGCTGACTCCTCCGCGTAGTTAGTGTCACACAAAACAATGCTCGACATTGTATCAACCCGCATTAAATTTAAAACCGACCTGTATTTCACCTCCTGGTGAAACAGAGCAGTAGAGATGAACACGAGCTTAGAGGAGAGACTGGCAGACAAGCCACGACAGTAGCAACTAGGAGTGTGACGATATCTCGATACGGCGATATATCGCGGTACGCTCGCACTAAATATCTTTTTTTTTTTTAAATCTTTTTCTGCTTTTTCACTAAAATGTGCAGGTAGGTCTTCACAGAAATGTTGTCACTGTTTGTTGAAGGAATCAATATATTGTTTACTGGAATATTATACTATAATGGTGTCACTGGTAAGAAAGCCCTATTTTTTGTTTACAGAAAGTACTATTGGAGATACTTATTCATTTACATTGGTATGTTGACACTTATTTACAGAAATGTTGCACTAAAATAGTGTCACTGTTCATAGGACACTTTTTCAATTTATTTTCTTTCAGAAATATAAAATAAAAATTGTATTTTTTCACTTAATCTTTTTTTTTCTTGTTATGTCATAGATTATCGTAGATTGATTTCTGACCAATATATCGATAATCGCAGTATCATCATATCATGAGATAATCGTTATCGTGAGCTTTGTATCGTGCATTGTATTGTATCGTTAGGTACCCAGAGGTTCCCACCTCTAGTAGCAACACCTTTAAAACACGTCCTAGGAGTAGGAGGACTACAGAGAAGCGCTAAGAATCATGGTACATGTAGGATTTTAATGGAAATTACTACACAGCGGTGCACCCAAGTATGTAAGCTCTGAGGAGAGTGTACAGTCTGCGCTGAGTCCGTTGTGTGCGCGGGGTCCGCCCGAGTATGTTTGAGCCTTAACAAAAGCAGCAACTCCTAAAATGTGAATTTTAATACAAAATAAGTCTTGGGAATATGGGAAAATTGTAAAGGACGCTGTTTTGACTGTACTCTATCAATAATATTAAATACTTATATTCTGTGATTTGTACTGTGTGATTGTATAAATAAAGTTTAAAAAATATATAGATTCACCCTCACCTAGGTGTAACACTGCCCTCTCTTTTTATATCATCCCAATAGTAAAGTGTTTCTTACCCTTCCTTAGGGGCGGCTGGTGATGGTCACAATTCAATTCAATTTAACTTTATTTGTATAGCGCAAATTACATTACAAGTCATCTCAATGCACTTATCAAAATATGCAATAAAACAAATTCCTTTATTTAATTGCAATTACAAAACATGAATTGCTGTCTTTAAAACATTGCACGTCTTGTAGTGTTGACCTTCGACTTTTTTCAGTTTTTTTTACAAAGTAAAAAAAATGAAATATAAATTATAGATATATCTCGATATAGGCAATATTGTCATTTTCTATATCGCCAAAATGGTAAACCTATCCCTAGCCACAATCACAAGCCTAAACCATGTTCCCTGAATTGTTGTCTTTGTTTTCCCACTTTAAAACATCAACATGTTTGTTTGAATACACAGAGGGCAGACTTCAGCAGAGCTGTGTTATTGATCCTTGAGAGATGGTCATAGGCATGATGGGAAACATGAAGCCATTATTATTAGAATACTGTATCAGTTGTGTGCTCTGACGCCAGATCTACTTGCATTGGAATATGCTGTAAGAATAGTAATGTGTCTGGGCTAGTTTCTATTTCTGGTGGCTGAGGAGGAAAGCATGCAGCGCAAGGACAGAGAAGGAAGGGCTTGTTTTGGGTTTAACATGCACAGCTTTATTTGTCATTTATTGTTCCTGTTGTTTGAATCACAGCCTGAAACAAAGAGATTTATCTTGGATTTTAACAGTTCTCCTCAATAACTAATGCCCTGAGGTCTTCAGTGTAGGACACGGTAGTGGAGATGATCATTAGTATGAGTCCACCGGGACCAACAGTCAAGACATAATGACCTTTTGGAGTCCAGAGTGGCAGCTAAAGGAAAAAAGGTGCTGCTTATAATACAGGGGACATCTTTTTTCACTTGGTGTCTAGCTGATGGCTCAGTTAATTGCAAGTTGTGGTGACAGTGCCATTGCATTTGGAAAGGGCATCAAGTTCAACTGTTTTACCATGTGGAAGAAGAGAAGAATTGCATTTGTGGACACAGAGAACAGGCACAACAATTTGCTGTTAACTTGCACAGTGATATCAAATAAACCATTGTCCAAAAACTCTCTCTAGTTTTGATCTATTACCCTGTTTGAAAAGACATAAGCTAATTAGCTAATGAGCATTGTGAAGATAATTCATCTTAAAGCTGATATCCAGAGTTTCTGAGAAATCTATGTTTAGGTATGATTCTTTTGAAATGCGAAAAAATACCTAACTAGTTTACTATGGTCTACTGCCAGTGGTCCTTCATATACATCAATGTATATAAGTCCCGCCTTCGTCCTAGAGACCCCTATACAAATGGAAACGAGCGCCATGATCGCCCAGCCAATAGGCTTCGACTTCCTGTAGCGGAGTCTGTCAATCAAAGTGAATGCTGAGGTGTACACGGAAACAAGGTCGTGTGTCACAACAGCAAACAGGTAAATGTGATTTTGGCTCTTACATGACCCATAGACCTATATCAATGCAACCTTGTTATGTTACGCGAAAACTAGAGGCATGGCCTCTGGTAGATTGACAGAGGCAGTGGGAGGAAGTGGAGTTGTTTGGGGGCGGGACATCGAGACGTTTCTCAGAAACGTCGGATATCAGCTTTAAATTTCTAAACGGAAGTTGATTCAGATCTGTTGGGTAATGTTATATGAACATGTGGCAGTCAGGTTTGGAGTCAATTACATTTTAAAATTACAATTACGCTTTCAATTATCCATGTTCAATTACAATTCAATTACAATTACAGTGACCAACATTTTTCCCCATTACTATTAAAATATGAGGGTTTTTTTTATCCCCTGAAAGTCAATTGCAATTATGTTCTTAATTACTAAAGTTCAATTACAATTCATCACAAATACTGAGTCTGAAATAAAAAAAACCCCATACTCTCTGTAATGGGTTAGTTTTGACCCGTGTCTTAGATCAGCTGTAAAATACACAAAAACTAGATTTCCTTATCTAGGAAAATATAGGTTTTAATATTTTTGGTGTGGGCATCTGAGCCTTTTATGTGTCAGTGTAACCCTTGATTTAAATATATATATTTTTTTTTTTTTACTTATCTTTATTTTTCAAAGGAAAACTTAATATGAAACATATTTTAATAAATATTAATTATGTATATGTGCAAGCCATAGAACTGTAAGATGGCTCCCCAGTTTTGCATTTGATTAAATTATAATTAAAATTATTATTAATTATAAATAATACAATTTTACCCCCAAATTACAATTACAAAGTGAGTGTTCTAAAGTCAATTACAATTCAATTATGATTACAAAAGCAAAATATTTTTTTTTAATTACAGTTAAAATCATTACTACACCATAATTGTAATTGTCAATCTGTGCCGGATTTGTGTTATTTTGTTGTTACATTATCAAAAACATCAGTGATACCCTACACAGGCTTAAATAAATTTACTGTTTCTTAGTTTTGTCCTCAGGTCAGTTGAATCTTATTTTATATCCACTGTTTACAAGCCCCCGGACACATGGTTGGTAATTATGGTTTTTTCCAGTGTTTCACTTTGTGGCCAGGAAATGACTGTTATATTATAATCATTGTATTTTTACTAAGCAAGAATGAGTTTTAGTTTATTCATGGTTTGATCAAATGGGATTTGCCTCTTTTAACAAACAGCTGAATTTTTTTCCAGTTAAAAGGTCAGGTCCTCACTTTCAGCAAATCATTATGAGAGGATTAGAAATTTACAGTATTAGGAATAAAATATGAAAATACAGTAAACTATTGTAAACAAATGCCTACACCTCTTATTAGAATAAATTATCAAAATAACAAGAAATATTAAATAATGAAGGTCCCATATCATGCTATTTTTCACCCATCTCCATTTGTTCTAAGAACCCCAAAAACATAGTATTTGAGGTTTATTTTCCCAAACTCGCCTGTTTTCCAGAGTTTTAGCCTCTGAAAAGTCACTTTCTGAGCAACTCTACACAAACAGGCTGATTTGCGGCCTACTTATGCATATTCATGAGTGGGCGAGTCTATAGACGGGACACTGACTTCCTCCTCCCTGCACGGTGACGTTGGGCCACAGGACGGCCCGCCCTCCTCCCACCCACTCCATAGCCAAGCTCAATGCGCACATTCGTGGGCGTGTCTGTTTACATGTCAATCACAGCAGAGACCTTCCTGGAGGCGCGGCTTCTCCAGCTCAGTGCCACGTCAAATTCGTCACCAAAGTGGGAACGAGTCATCAAATTGGAGCGAGGTGTAAGAAAGGAGCAAATCACCTTCTAACTAACGATTGAGGGAATCAATGAAAAAAACACTTTGGGCATGTGTATGAAGCCCAAATAGCACTTTTATGATGTTTAAAGCACAGAAAAGTCCATTTAGTGTAACATGGGCCCTTTAAGAATAAAACAAATTATGTAGTTTGAAGTTGAGCTGTATCCCATCATAACTTTTATTGGTATATCAAGTACTACTCTAATTTGTCATGTATTTTTATATTTTGATATATTTTCATGACAAGTACTTTTTAATGGATATATTTATCGAGGGGAAATCACCTGGTGTTAGTGATGGTGTTACTGATTTTAGCCACAGGTCCATGGGTAGCTTCATTATTGTCTTTGACGTTTGCCCTCTAGCACTATTTAGATTTCCTTTTGGCTGCTCCCTTCCAGGGTCGCCGCATCAAATTATTCACATGGTTAATTTCACATAGGTATAACCCAGACCCGTGCCTGTAGGAAAAAGCGTGTTTTGGAGTAGGAAAATACCACGCCTTCAAAGATGTCAAAGAAGAAGCTGAAGCTACCTCAGGACCAAAGACACTCAGACAACGCAACACAGAAATGAGTAAACTTTGAAACGTAATTGGGGATATTTTAAATGGAAGATCAAAGGCTCACATAATATATCAGAGGTGCCCGTGTCCAGTCTGGGAGATCCCCTATCCAGTATGTTTTAGATGCTACCCTGGTCCACCACACCTGATAAAAAGAGTTGCTTGTTTTAGGGCTTTGTGTAAAACTGTGTTTAGACACAATCATTAGATTCATGTTTGTAAGAACAAGGAGACTTGTAAAACATGCTGGATAGAGGCTATGCAGAACTGGACTTACCTCCACATTAGTGTTTTTGGTCAGACAACATTTGGAGTTTTATAGACTTCCAAAACTTATAACAAATCAGGGAGAACAATGATCAGAGGAAAGGAGACCCTTGTGGCTAGCGAAGCTGAACCAGGAACTACGAGGCAAAAATCTGAAGGTTAGGTTGATTAAACACGTTATTGCATTACTTACTTTGGCCTTCACAACACATCTGTCGTCGATGACTTGATACTGTATCTCCCTCATAAGATTTAAAGCTGGGGTAGGCGATTTTCTCAAGATACACTTTTTACGTTTTTGGTTGAAATTGTCTTTACCTCCTGACAGAAATCAAGATCTTATGTGTTCCGAAAAAGGAACGAAGATGCATGTGCATGCATGTGAGTGTGACGGAGCACAGAGGGGAGGGGGGAGGGGGTAAAGGCGGAGCAGTCGGGGAGGCTACATTCAAAATCATGCTAGCTTTCGAAAATCACCTACCCTGCCTTTAAGGTCTTCCGCTGTGTATGAGCTTGGCAAAAACCAGGTAGTTGACGATATCAGGATACATAATGGACGGAAGACTCTCCGGGTCGTCATTGATCCAAGATGAGGGATCCAACTTGTGCCAATAAATATCGTGCCTTTTCCTGCGGACCAAGTCCTTCCCTGTATGCCTTTGCATTTATAAAGCATTTTGAGGAGCTTTTCTGTGATTTATCCATCACAGTGTTTACCCCCGAATGCCTCCAACATGGCCGTGGATCCGGGTTACTGCCCAGAACGTGACGTTGGTGAAACCCTCTATATAACCATTTCATTTTTAAGCTACATTAAACATATACTGTATCAAGTGAGCTGTTGGTCTCTTGGCCGTGTCACTCTTGTAAATTAAATGTTAATGCAGATAACACATCAAATAATAGCAAGATGATTATATTTCAATTTCAGGCCTCTATAAGATGAAGATAATTAAAATAGGTTTTATTTTGCTGTTTACTAATAAAATATCAGTGATTTAGGGACATGTTCCTTCAGCATTTTTAATGATGGCACCTGACATCTGACATGAATGAATGCCTTCACACACATTCATACTATTGAATTGCTTTCAACAAAATCAACATTTTTAATATTTAGTTTTTGGTATTATACATACTGGCTTCTAGTTTGGTTTTACATCTCAGCATGGATTAAGGCAGGAGTTGCATATAACCATTACAGTAATTCCAAACAGCTGAACTGCACTGTACTGTTTAGTGCAGTACTGAATAATGCATCATTAATAGTGCAAATCATCTTGCAAAGAATATATTCATAAACAAGGAAAGTCACATCAGTAAATTACTGCAGTGGGACCAATAAAGTAGAAGTTTAAGCAGTGTGGCGTGCAGCAGCAGCATCATTTGTTGACTATTCACTAATTAATAAAATTAATGATACTTTAAGGAGATAGCTGCAGGGAGAAGGAAAAATTGTCCTTGTTTTAAGACCCTTATAAATTCAGCCAGAGAAATTAATCAACATCAGAAAAGCAGGTACTTTCTGCATGTTCCTAAATAAGTGTTTTTCGAACTAAGGGAAGAAGAGTTTGCACACATCCCTCCTGGTGCGTTGGTATATAGTTGTGCAGTCTACCAGTATAGACCAGACAAGACATTATGGATCAAAGCTGAATGAAATTGGAGATGATGTGGAAAACTTCCCTCAAGCCACTCTAATGAAATTAATTCTCAGTGTAATCGATAATGGGCTTTACTCTAATACGATAACAAGTGCTATGAATGTAATAGTGAAATGACCCCATGAAGGCACCAACAGGCCAGCAGTGTGGATGTGAAGAAAAGCTGATTTAGTGGTGAGAAATCTTTGGCGATCCGGGGACAGAATGACCTGTGAAATAATAAACCATCATTAAGTCCTGGAAGGGGATTATCACTCTGCTGCTGCAGACTGACTGGGACCATTAAAAGCTTTAGTGCATCATTTCCTGACATCCATTTACTCCAACACATCTACTCTGCTGTAAGACACCACACATTGTTGGGGCTGATTATTCATAATGTTGTCTGCCTGTCGGTCTACATTTTGGTTTGTCTCCCAGGTTTAGAGTAGCCGTCCCTCATCGGCCTCCCTTGGCTCCGTTTGCCTTCCTCTTTCCTGTCAAATCCTTCAAAGCTCTCGGCTTTCTACATTTCATTGTTCCTCTCTTCGGACTTCAGCATTGTTGTTTATCCTTCAGCATCTCCTCTCCTTTTTTTCTTCTTTCTTTATAACAACCAGCAAATATCTCCAGCTCTCCCCATCATCTTCCATGACATGAAGCCAACTACCCATGTACTTTCTGCTCCTTCATTCATTCCTGTGACCTCTCTCTTTCTCTCTCTCTCTCTGAATATTTCATGATTTGGTGGCACAGTGCTGAGGTGAGGAGCCTTCCTCTGTCTCTAGCTTGCGCAGCACAAATATTTACTCCCTGAGCTGAGCTTATAGTTGAGTGTTAGGACAGACTAACAGTGGGTGTGCATGCGCTGCGGTTGTGCGGTTGTGTGTGTGTGTGTGTGTGTGTGTGTGTGTGTGTGTGTGTGTGTGTTTGCCTTATAAGTAACAGTGATTGCATGTGACATTGACCTCAGAGGGGAAAAGAAGATCCTTGATTTCATCCTGCATTGATGTTATTGCTCCATTGCACATCTTTGAAGATGTGAAGATTGATAGATAGATAGATAGATAGATAGATAGATAGATAGATAGATAGATAGATAGATAGATAGATAGATAGATAGATAGAATCAGTGAGGTATAGAAGCTATGTTGTCAGCCAAGCAGGGGTAAATGAGGTAGTGAAAAATGTATTGAGGAAGCAGAAACCTCACGTTGCCTGTGCATTGACAAATGTCTGTTCTGTTTTGGCTGGCGAGACCGGAGCTCAATTGCAGGTCTGGAAGAACATCAAAACACAATTAAGAGCTGACATGGAAGCGGTCATGCAGAAGAGTGAGGACGGTATGAAGAAGAAGTAGAGCAAGAGGGAGGAGGAGGAGGAGGAGGAGGAGTCCTAAGTGAGAAGAGGAGGACAAGAGAGTGTCATCTTTGGAAGCAAAGCAAAGGCACAGAGAAACACTTAGATGGGCTTTGATGGCAGTGATTAGCATTGAACGTGAGCTGCAAAGTTAAGGTGGACCATTCAAAGGACATGTGCATGTGCATGTGTGAGTAACTGGGTTTCCATTACAGATTTTCACAAAATAAAAGCAATATTTCTAAATGTTGACAAAGTGTATTTTGTGCTTTGAACGTGTTTCCATTAAAAGGTTGTTTTGGGCAGAAGCCTCGTAACTCCTGTGAAATCTCATCCTGTGAGACTTAGTAAATAATGCTAAGAAATGTCCTGGTCTCCTCTTCTGTTTACACGTACTGTACCACACCATGTTTTCTCGGAGAGAAGTGGTCATGTGACCATGTATGTCACATTCTGTGTCGTGTGTTTGCAGAAAAAGTGTTTCCGTAGCGCTTTCGCGACACATTTCAATATCGAAATGTCTGAAATTCCTCCTCATAGAAGTGTAAAAACTTTTTAGCAATATTTGAGTGTTTTTTCGAAATTCAGGTGTTTCCGTGACCATTTTTTTATTGTGCTATTTAGATTTTGCACATTTCCAATGGTAATGGAAACACAGCCTGTAAGGGCGTCTGTGTATGCGTGCTTTTAAGCTGCATGCATGAAAGAATACATTTGTTTCTGAGAATTGTCAATGCATATTGTCACCTCTCATGTACATAAATGATGATGCAATTAGAAGAGCTAATTTAATCCCCTCCATAAGTGGTTGTGAAATTTACTATGCAAATCACTTCTTCACAACTCACTGTTACACAGGATTTCCAGCAACCACTTTCCCATGATTCCTAAGGATTCAACTTCAAGTGATTTGATGCCTCTTTTATATATTTTTTAGTTTTATTTCACATACAGTAGTAGAAACGATTTTGTTAACACTGTTTATATACATCCAAACACATGTAGTATTAAGAAAAGAGCAACACACACACACACACTCGCTGATATCGACAACACATTTACTGATGGTGGGAAACACATGAACGGAATGTGTGAGAAATGTAATCACACCAATAACTGAACATAAGTAGTAAAGATGAAGTGATGGGAAAGGGATGGATTTTAGCTGCGAGGGGAAGTGAAGATTATACATTATGTAAAACCTTTCAAGGTCAAATAACAAGTCTTTGGTGCACAGAAATCTCACTGACTGACAGGAAAATAAACAGGAATACTAATTTTAGCACGCAACGATGTTTGAATAAATCAATTGAGAGTAAATTATATGCAATCCCAAGCTTTTTGTTGTTATTTTATATTTGCCTACTTCTCCTCTTATGTAAATGATGGACCAGCCAGTTGGTCAGTTTTCACACATCACTCTACACATTGAAGTTCAATCAATATATTGAACTAGTAGTTTTTTAACTACTTTTATTCTGTAGTTTTTTTCTAACTACTTTTATTCTTTAGTTTTTCTTTCATGACATGAGAAATCTCATTGTTTTCATAAGGATCATTTTATTGCTGAGTGGTTGAACAATAAAGCTGAGTGCGTTATTAATAGTCACCAATTTACCTGAAATATCCATGACAGATAAGAAAACAAAGCCTATGTTTATATTAAATATTGAAAAGCAAATTAAATGTAAAACATTTTAAAAGGAACCGCAACCGACACTGAATTAAGTTACAAAACAATGTATTCATTTGTGTGTTTTATGATCCATTTCCATTGCCTAGAGGCCCTTTAATGAGCATGTAGCATTTGCTTGAAAAACTTTTCACCTCCTCTTGGAGAAGTTTTATTCCAGTTAAAAGAAAAAGGTCAGAATTTCCATTTTGTTAATAGGAATAATTACACTAGAACAGTGTTCCCCAATCTATGGATCAGGACTTTAAATTGGATTGATCTTTAAGTGGCCAATTGGTAAACCAATACACTGTGATATTTAAAACAATTGAGTATTTTAAATAACACTTAATATAAAAATTGATATATTAATGTAATCTAATCATTGATTTGTCATATCATAGTTTTGATAATTAATTTGAGAACAATCTGGTTTTTGTCTAATGTTTCCTAGTAATGTTTGCCTCAGACTTAGATGACACTACTATCTATTATTATGGGCGACCGTGGCTCAGGTGGTAGAGGGGGTCGTCTTCTGATCGTCTGAGGGTTCAATCCCAGTCTATACCTGACTATGTGTCGAAGTGTCCTTGGGCAAGACACTGAACCCTAAGTTGCTTCCAGTGGTTGACCAGTGCCTTGCGTAGCAGCTCAGTCCCATTGGTGTGTGAATGAGTTGATGTTGTAAAACGCTTTGGGACTACTTCAGTGTAGTCATAAAAAGCACTATATAAATCAAGTCCATTTACAATTTATTATTATTTATATGATTTTTTTTTTTTTTTCAAGTTTTGTTACTTTACATTAATCGCTGTTCTCACATTGTTAAAAATGTGACATGTTTGAAATTGGAGAGTAAGTACTGAGTGCTTCATCACAGGACAACACACGCAGTGTTGCAGCCAGAGGTGGTTTTGTGTTTCATCGGCCACCCAGCCATGAATAATTTGACCAGTAAAGAAGTGGTCCGCTGACACCTCGCACTAGCCCCGCGGCCCACTTTGTCCACCCCCGCAAAAATGACATCAACATGCTTCTGTACCAAATTCAGTATTTCTAAGAGTAAATTAAATTTGTAAAATGAAATAAAATGAGCGTATTAAATAAAAGTTGATCAAAATCAATTAAAATGAGTAAATTAAATTTTGCATCTCAAGAAGCTGTTTTGATTTTGATTGACATTTTTGTAGTTTTATTTTTTTTTTCATTCTCTAACTTTATTTATCAAAATAATTCAATACATTTGGTCACTGTATTCCTTTCATTTTTACCTGAACTTACACAACAATAATATTGATTAAATATTGCATACTATACTATCTGCTCCAATCCCATGACTGCTTTAGTTGAATGAATATTTTTGTTCTTTTACATGAAGTATTCACAACATTCACAACCCAGAAGCAATGCTTATACCAAAGCCATATTCACATGAAGTGACCTGAACAAAACAAACACTATCATCATCAACAGGTATTAGTAGAAAGGGTGTGATGACCTCAAATGATAGAAAAGTGTATGACAAGGTCATACACTTTTCTATAAGCTTCGTCTTTGAAGACTTTGACTTTTCTTCGTGGTCTACCCTGTATGAGTGAAATATGGGGTCTGAGCCTAATCCTCATGGAGACACTCATCTTGTGAAACCGAATGAGAGAGAAACACTAGGCCCCGAGTGTCAAGTTGTCATTGATTTTTCAAATGCTGCTATTTATGCTCGAATAAACAAACTCACACAGGCTTCTCAGCGATCCCTCAAAAATGACTTTAATCTAAGGTGACTACGGTAATCTGTACCAAATCAAAGAATGGTGTGAGCAGACATAACACTAACAATTACTCTTTGAAGGACATGAAGCATTTCACAGCCCTAAATCACTCAGAGGACTCTGTATCCCACTGGGTTCCTTCGGTGCAGCTTCAATCTAATCGCTAAACCATAAATCCAAGCTTCTCCTCCTGCCACTAACATTGATCTGGTAACAACAGGAGTTCACAGGTGCTCAGATATCTTCATGCATCCACCGAAAGCCCATCTGATCTGAGCTTTAACACGAAGGGAATCATCTCAGCAGGTATCGGGAGAGGAAAAGTCGCACATTGTGCGATGTCCTGTAGATGTTACCATTTCTTTGCCCCTGAGTTGGTGCAGTCAATATCAAACCAATCCCATTGTGGATGTATCTGAAGAGTATATCTTTATTTACAGTAAAGATTGTACTTAGTTTAAGGTTACTGTGCGACACTTTATGTGTCACTGCCTCCCAATGCTTTTATGAGTTGGAATTTGTGGGTTTTGTGTCCGGTTACATTGTTTTATTTTAGATTGATGGTCATTCTGTCTGTTTCTGAGTTGGTCATATTAAATGGTTTTATTATTTGGGTGTGCAACAGGCAGTGTTTACTGTTGAGGGTTCAAATCCTGTTGGGCTTCTTCATCTGTTGGGTTTGATTTACTTCCTTTGTACATTCTTGTTTGTTATCTGTTTATTCTCAGTTTTGTTTCTGTTTGTTACCACACTCCCTGTCTCGTAAATAGGTATGTTGAGTAAATGTGTCGGCTTCCCTTCTCTTTCTTGTCTCCACAGGTGGGCATAATCTTCTAGTACAGTGATTCTCAACAGGTGGGTCGGGGCCCAAAAGTGGGTCGCGGACCTGTACTGGGTGGGTCGCGCACAACTGGTCAAAATTAAATAAATGCTTAATGTCTCTCATGTTGTATTTTATTTTGAAAAAAACTTTTCTTTTGATAGGCATGCTGTGAAATGCATGTTACACAGGAAAATATGTAGATTTCTGTTGGAAAAAATATTATATATGTGTGTTTTCAACAGCTATTTTTGAAAAACTAAATTTTGTTGGCTGAATTCTAAAAAAAAAAAAAAAGTGGGTCGCAATTTGTTGTCCGTGGCAAAATGTGGGTCCCAGGGTGGGACCAGTTGAGAACCACTGTTCTAATAGCATTCGCTGCACTATTTAGGTATGCTTGAAAACAGAAATTACTCAATGGAGAACTCATTGGTTTGTCATCCTCACTCATTCCTATCTTTGGTTAGTCTATGTTTAGGTAGATTAGTAGTGCAGTGCCTCGCACGGTGAGGGGGGTCGCACAAATGCACCTCAGCACAGCCCAAAAGGTATTGTAATGACGTGACTCGAGCCGTTATCACAGTTTTACAGGCTTTAATGGCGGTCGTAGTAACATGCCAAAAATAAACAATCAAACACACCAAGAACCGTCTTACATCACCATAGACTCACACTGCCATGGGAACATAATTATTCACCCGCCCTTTCCCCAGCTTCCCAGCCAATCAACACTCAGAACACATGTAAACAAAAACACACATTGGCAGAGAAAGCTGCACGTAACATGATGCCTTCTCATCCATGGAAAATCTCAGTTAACCACTGAAAACACACAAGTGGAACATAACCAGAACATAGAACCCAGTCCGTTACAGCATTGCAGACCACACCGGGCAGCTCGTGCGTGGAGCGCAGACCTGACTGAAGCATGCAGTCATATTTGTTCCCTGCTCTCCAGTGGCGAGTGAGGAATGAGCAAAATCAGCAAATAATATTCAGTGAATGTGAACGCTGAACAACTAAACGCAACACAACGCCGTCAATATCCCGTCCCACTACTAGCAGAAATCACTTTAGAAATGATACCATAACAATATAGAAGTGTTTTTGTGTTTATTAAAAAATAAAAAAAAGTGAAAAATGATGTCTGAGCCCAGCCCAACAGCTGAGCGGGAAAATGAACTCGGGTCGGGCTCGGGCTCTTCTCTACTGTAGGTTCAAATCCCAATGGCTACCTCTTAGAAGCTGTGATTCCATTACAGATTTTTGCAAAATAAAAGCAATATTTCTACATGTCAACAAAGTATAATTGTGCTTTGAATGTGTTTCCATTGAAGGTTGTTTTGGGCAGGAGCCTCGTAACTCCCGTGAAATCTTTGACTTTGTTGCAGGCAGACGTACGCTCCAAACCTCCTTATAACACTCAGTCTTCCTTTGTTGTTTGTCTAATGTGGCAGTAATAACTTTAAAGTATAATGCTAATAAGAAATGTCTCCATCTCCTCTTCTGTTTACACGTACCAGCATCATGTTTTCTCTGAAAGAAGTGGCCATGCCACAGATACGCCAAGTCGAAGCAAAAAAGTGTTTCCTCCTCATGAAAGCATAAAAACCTTTTAGCCATATTTGAGTGTTTTTTTCGGAAACTCAGATGTTTTCACCACCAGTTTTTATTGCGCCATTTAGATTTTGCACATTTTCAAGGTCTCCGTCTTTATTTCAAAAGGAATTTAACAGAGCATGTTTATACCTTCCCTTAAAAATGGCATTTTATTGGTTTGTTGTCATCTCTTTGAATGTCAGTTTTAAACATCTGTTCTGCTTCGATGTGGGAGGCAGGGGCAATGGGAGTCTGTGGCAACACTCAAACCTTTTGCTATCGGCTGACCCGAGGCTCATACTTCAATGGCAACTTTAAATTTTCAATCCAGACACTAAATGTCACGCTCTAAATTCTGTCGTGTTGCATATAGTCTCTGATATACTGTAGTGCTTACTTAGAGGCAGCTGACCCAGAAATACGACATGTCTCTCAGGGCAAAGATTGTGTAAATACTACATTTGTTTGTAGAAGATTCTCAGATTGAATCAAAGTTCTGACAATAACCTCAGCATTTGTCTTTGTCAATGTTTTGAAACAAGTATAACTTTATTCTCTGTTATACAGGTTGATATCTCATGAGTGCTCGTGTTCACTCTGCATGAGATCTGACAGATTAGCGTTCCTCGTCACTTGTTGGTCACGTAAAGAAGAAACAAATTGGCACAAAAGGGCGGTAAAGTGATCACACACCCTCTCGTTGTGTGACTAAAGTCCCCAAGTACCTTTTAATAATAAATTCATTATTCATGGTGATAATTAAACTACTTCTGTAGAACCATTTAGTCACCTGCATTATTCATTTAAACTTGTTGTGCATAATGAATGTGGCAGAGCAGCCACAATAGGCAAGGCTGTCTGCATCTGTTATTTATGTCTTAGGATTCCCATGGATGTTGTTGATTGTTGCTGACAAAAAAAGAAGAAAAATGGTGCCAGAGGATTTTGTTTTTTTTTTTTTTTTGCGATGTCACAATTCCCTAAATGTGTGCTTTCCCTTCTTTAGACTTCATCTTCAAAGGTACCAAAACTTTTGGGAAATTGCATTTGGAAATAAAATTTCAAGGTATAGAGTCTACAGGACTTCTACATGTCCTCAGATATACAGTAGTCTGATGGGATGGATCCCAAAATAACACCAAGGGATACGCAACCTAAAGAATATTACATGTAACCTTTACTAGTCGGAATGAGAGGTGATTTGGAAGCTCCATATGCAATAAAAAGCGAATGATGCACCCACTGACATTCACAAAGTCAGATTTCTAAAGTTTCCTTTGAGTGCAACGTCACAATCTGTCCTTTGCAATGTTTGCGTCCTCTTAGGAATAATGTTTGCATGTCCAAGGAAGTGGATGATGCATAACTAAATGCTAAAACGATAATACGTTGTTATTTCACCATAGACTTTCTATGGGAGTGGAAATATGCTGATTTGGCTGAAATCTTCAAATAGGCGATGCCCTCATATGAAATTATAAAATGTCTAAAAATGTATATAAATCATTTCAAAGCATTTCTTACACAAATTAATAACAAAGATTTCTTATTCAGCTTTCGACCTATATCTAAACTGCACTTATGCAATAGTTTTCACATCTCTTTAAAGTTATATCACCATTTATTTTTTCTATCTTTGTAGTAGTAATAACATCATCTTATCTCTCTATAAAAGCAAGGAATCTCTGTCTGTATGCTAAATAAATAGTTTTATTTGTACGGATGTATGTCATTTATCAGATTCTACCTAAACCGCTGCATTGGTACAAACTTTATTTATCAATTTATCATGCGTATGTCCCATAGAATTAAACCAGGGAAATCGCACTCACTATTTTACTTTTCACCTGCAAATATCCCCCCTTTATAACACTACAGAGTATGTACATCTCTTACTACATCCAACCTTCAAACACATACTTATTTGGCCATAATAGACAACTCTACTTAAGCTCCCACTATATGAATACATACTTCCGACGGGCACTTTACTAGTACATCTAAAAGAGAATCATCAACATCAGCAAACACAGATTTCTTTAGCAGGTTGATGATTGCATCAATAGTAATACTGTATATCTGAGTATTACAGTGCTTCCATTGGTTGTATGGGATCAGCAAGCGCACAATATCCGTCTCTGTTTTAGCACAGCCATAAGTCAGGATGCATCCTTCCTTTCACTCTGTCGTTAGTTTTACGCTCCTCTGACCAGCACCACTGATCTGCATATAAATCATAAAGATATTAATGTACAGCAAAAAATTATATTTTCCTCAGAACCTATAGGAGAACACATTAACACTTGCTTATGTGATATTTTTTTCTAAAGATCTTATCACAGGTGTACAAAAGAACTCAAATGCAACGCAGGAAGGAGTAGGAAGAAACTGAAATATCTAAAAGATTGAATAAACAGGCCCCAAACAAAACAAGGAGGATAACTGAAATCTGCCCCAATCGGATTTGTTTATTAAGGAACACAGATTCCACACTTTGCACTCAGAATCAGGAACTCTCAATAATTTCAATGAGCTTGAAAGTCTCTCTTCACAGGTTGACAATCTAGCAGAGACTGACTGAACTGAGGGAGTATATATATATATATATATAAGAATATATAAGAATAAACATTCATTTTAACATCCAAAAATGGAATGGGCTGAAGCAGTAACTGCTTGTTGGAGCCCATCCCCAAACAGCATTATATAAAAAAACTATAGAAACAACTCAATAACAGCGATATTCATCAAGTTATGTTTCAATAGGTGCATATAAACCACTCTTAAATTATACTTTCCTTCTCTTTGTTTAAATATACTGTAATACCCAAAGGAAGGCTTTTATTTCTTACTCTGAATAAAATATCTAACCAACACTTTTAACCTTATTAAATCCATAAGTTTTATTGTTTTAGTTGTGGGACATCCCATCACTAGAACCTTGGTTGTGCCATAAGTACAGTGATGAAAATACAGCTTGATAATCACTACCATTAATATTGATTTTAGTAGGTTTTTTCTACTATACTGTTCATTAAAAACAATATTTATTTTATATCTATATTGAATTAATGTTAACTTTTAGATCCCAAACACTTTCTCATTGCTATGTCCCTGACATTAAAAAATATTTGGGGATTTGTGCATAATTGCACATACAGGATGTCTTGGCTGTCTCCAATGTTTAGGGATTTGTTTATTCATGCCATGATGAGTGTTTGTATACGTACTGACAACAGTAACCGTAAATACTCGCGCTTTCCCCTCCATCTCCTTTCCTCTGGGTGAACCGTCTTGAAAATGTGCCTTATAGGTCTTGAGTGCTGAGTGCACTTGTAGGATTCGCAAGAACATCAAAACACAATCAAGTTGTGTGGATCCCTGAGGCTCGGGCCTGGGAGTCAGCACTTAGGGAAAGGAAGGATTAGGAGGAGAGAGAGAGAGAGAGAGAGAGCAGAAAACTGGAAAGTGATGAGTTTTCTTACTTTTGTGTTGTGGAAACTACGGTAATGTCTGTTTACAACATGCGCAATTCAACACAAAAGCTGAAACACAAAAGCAATAGGTTTTTCTCATGGCATAAAAGTCTTTACATTTTTCTCACTTTGATGCCTGAGTGGGAGGGCTGGTAATTGAACCATCACATCAGAATAGACGAGGGAACATCAGAGGGAAGGAGTGAAGTGTAGACGAAGCAACGCTATAGAGATTTAAAGAGCTCACTTGTGAAGCGCATATATAGGGCAAGGCAGATGTCTGCGTCTGAACATACGGTAGTTACTTTAACACTCACAATAAATTATGAATAAATAAATGAACATTGTGCAGCACTAGGTCGTCCGATCCAGCATCAAGTTTGTCATCGGCTTCTTAAAATATACTGACACGTCTTGGCTGATTTGTTGTATGTAATTTTTCCACCTGACTCATGGACATGCACAATAGTTCTATTGACCTGTTCTTTTTAACCTGTACATATGTCAATAAACAATTTTCTATTCTATTCTAGAAAAATAAGGTAATTACTATGAAAACCTCTTCAGACACTCCTCCACTTAGAGAAAGCCAAGTCGATTCCCTTTACAACTCTTTTGCATGCAGTGACATAGCGGATGTTTGCCCTATCAAATCATGGTTCTTCTTCAATTCATTTATCCAATCTTTATTTTATCAGGCAGTGTTGTTCAGTTCAAGAGCGAGACCATGCACGGAACAACAAACATTTACAATTAGCAAATACAAAATACAGCAACCAGAATAAACAGAAATGAACAGAGACAGTTACAACAATCAGAATAATATTCTGATAATAGATAAAAAATTAAATTCTCCATAATACATGAGGGACTCAAGCTTGAGATTGTAGTCCATTCCCATTGAATGGAAGGTAATACTGTAGCTGAAGCCGGTTCTACTAACATGTTAATTAAATGTCTGGGGGCTAGATGTTTGATAGACCTTGGTTTGAAGTTTTCAGTTTTTTGTTGATGAATAATATATTGGTTAATATTTCTTATGGACTGGGGACCTACCAACATTTTTATATAAAGCACAGTGGTGTGTGTGAAAAGTGTCATTGGTGATAAAACATAATGCACTACAATAGACGGTTTAGTTGTTCCAGAGTTGATGTTCAAGTTTCCATCGCCCATAACAGTTTCAGTACATTTTTGCCATTATTCCTCTTTTATTTATTTATTTTTTCCAAATCTTACAGTTTTCTATATTGCTGAAGATTAAAGCATTTTTCTTGTATTTTTCAGATACAGTCACGAATCAAAGTTAAAGCTGCAGAATGATGCAAGGATGAGTTTATGATGTAAAGCAGAGAATGAAATATTTAGGTGTACTTCAAGGTATTGGAGTTGGTGGACCTATAGGCTCTACATTAAATTATTATAAATTCCTGTAAAAAAAAAAAAAAAAAAAGAGAAGCAACTGAGTGCTATGAAATTTTTTTCCATCGATTACAATCGTGTGTAGTATTAATTGGCTCTGAATATTATATTCACTTCACACATCCAACCGGTTTCACCCCGTGTTTAAGTGTGAATCTTTCTTCTCACACACGTCACACTGGAATACAGACATGTGGCATCAGGTTAAGGTTGTTCAGACCATTATTAGACAGAGTAGTGTGGGAAAATGATGTCTCAGTAGACCTCCTGCACAAAGCAGAGCAGGAGTTAAGACAATAATAGGCAGAGAAAAGCCATGCAGCATCACTGTCTACCTGTGTGCAAGGACTGGCAAGATCAAAGGCTGGCTGAGAAAGAGTGAGGAGGAGGAGGAGGAGGAGGAAGGTGCAGAATAGCAGTGAGATACGCAGAAGAAGAGACAGCAAGAGGGAAAAGTTGTGCAGTGACAAGGAGAAAGAGAAAATAGGAGATTCTACAAGCGCAGAAGGGACAGGGAGTCAGCTAAGGAAGAAACAAGAGGAAGGTTAAATAGAAGACGCTCTCCTTCTGCACAGAATTTATCCCCGACTTTGGTTTATTGTCCGCTAAATCACCTTCTCTGTTCTCTGTGAATCTTAAAACAAGTCAGGTAGCCAAAGTTTCCATGCAACAATGAACAAATTCCCAAAGAATGATTGTCTACTTTAGTAATATATTGATATACATGGTGGAATATTATGAGACCCTGCAAGAAACTCACACTAGTTAACAGAGTTTAATTATAGCTGTTGCACAGCAATGGTTGGGGCCAGGCAATTTATAGCAAAACAATATACTGTATACTGTCAGCTTTTAAAGGCAGCTTTCAAACCTTCAGTCATGAAGACAAAATACACATATTGCATCTAGACAGCATGGAGATGTCGGTTATTTGTTTTTAACAATGGTTTATTGGCTCTTTAAGTGAAAAACTGATGTTTAAAAATGGCATTTTGTAATGACTCTAATTTTTTAGCATACAAGTGAAATTCAAAATGCTGTAACAAAAAAAGAAGAAAAAAAAATAATGATTTTGATATAAAATTCTGATATTTTCTAAAAACTATCTACAATGACTCCAATATGTCATTTTCGAATGACATAGTGTGGTTTGTTTGTTTAAGACAGTCTAAAGATGCACTGTAGCTGCAGGTTTGGTGTCACCTGAGCAAAAATTGTGGGCGAAGATAGGTTTTTAGAAGTTTAAAACATTTTTTTTAACATTTTTTTTTTTGGGAAAAAACAGAAATTTATGTTATAATTTGCAGTAGCTTTAAAGCTGATATCCGGAGATTCTGAGAAATCTATGTTTATGTATCATTCTTTTGAAATGCGAAAAAATACCTAACTAGTTTTTTACTATGGTCTATTGCTGGAGGTCATTCATATACATTAATGTATATAAGTCCCGCCTTCTTCCATAGCCCCTATACAAATGCAAGAAAGCACCAACTTTGCCCAGCCAATAGGCTTTGACTTCCTGGAGCAGGCCACTGTCAATCAAAATGAATGCGCGTACACTGTCATGGACGGGTAATAAACATGTTTTAATCAAAAGTTATGGCTCTCTAACAATAAATGTGTAGTTTTTGTGACTTTGTTATGTTTTGCAATGCTCATGCATAAACCTAGAGGCATTGCTTCTGGTAGATTGGCAGGGGAGGAAGTAGAGCTGTTGAGGGCAGGACATCGAGACGTTCTCTCAGAAACTCTGAAGAGCAGCTTTAACTGTGCAAAATGTTTCTTTGATATTGGGGCTAAATTTTGGTGAAAGTTATGAAATTTTGAACTTTAGAGACTTGCTGCAGCGCTACCTTTAGGACTATTGGCGTGTTTTAGGGCTGAGGCAATCTGGCACGGAATTATACTTTAGTGGCGAAGAAGAATAATTATAATTTTGATAATTTATTATTATTTATTAGGATGTTTTCCTGCTACAATGCTATCAATGACAGCTGGTAATGAAAGAATGCCTGATGCTTTTTTTAGGGTCAACATCAGAGCTATTGCAGACATGCACAATGATATGTAACGACCTCCCCACAGTAAAGCCCTGCCTGGCCAACAGATTAGTATTAGGTACCTTTTTGCTATGAAGTGACATCACTAACATTCATCCTGCAGTGCTGTCCTGTATAACAGTACATGTAAAATCAATTATAATGCCAGAACCATATCAAAAGTCAATAAGAAGACGACCAATGAAACAAACGATAAACACATCTCTATCAGTATCAGTGTGAAAATGCTCAGATCTGAGAGCCAATATATACAGCAACACTTTACGGCCATACACAATGCACTATGATTGGTTGGATATGAATAATAAATATCAAATGTGTAAGTGCTTGAGTGCTAACATAAAATGTGATGAATAGGCTATTGAATATCCAATCTCAGCATTTTAAAGGCAGGCTCCTGAGGAAGGCTCCATTGTATCTGATTTACCTCAAGCCATTGTGCAAATATGTTCTTAATATGAAGAAACGTCACCTTTATGAGAGTTAAAACAGTAGTCCCTCCCAAATATTCAAATGAAGTTTTAGAGGTGAAAGTATGAAATATATTACTTTTAATCAGGCCCTTCATACGCCTCCCCTCTGACTTCTGCCATCCTTTTTCTCCCTTTGGGTGAAGAATTTATTATTCATGCATTTCCCTCACTCAGGTTGTGTCCACTTTAGCAGGGTTTGAAGTTTGAAGAGAAGTGAGGTAAAAAGGAAATGAGGCAACTCAATCTAGAGACACCTTTGCCAGCGGGGCACTTTATTCCTGGGTATGAACAGCACAGGGATCTACGCGGGGGTCAAATGATGGGCAAAAGCAAGCTTCACTGCAAATGTGCTTTTTTGGAAAAAAATTGAAAACACGATAAATAGTGATTCATAGAGTCAACAAATATGCAATGTTTTGAAATGAAAAAGGCAAAGTGACAAAAAGTGATTGGACAAATAATGAAATAGGAAGTGAACCGTTCAAACAACACAGCAACTACTCTATCTTTTATTTAGAAAATAATACAGCTTTTTTTGTCCTGTTAAAATATCCATTCTTTTTTTAGTTTAGTTACAATGTCTGTCTTAAACTCGAAATTGGCTAGAATGTCCCTGATTTGTGAACGCTACAAGCACAATCCCGTGATGTGCATATTTAAAAATCTTTTTTCCTTTACCTATCCCAGACTCAGGTATTGTAATATTAATGCACAAAATCTGAAATGCCAGAGAAGTCGCTCCACAAGGACTGTCTTAGAGGTCTGTTATTTTTTTCTTGCAGGAGTTTTTCGGTTGAGTTTCATCACCATTGGAGAAAGTCAAAAGTATAACAGGCTCCCTTGAAACCACAATGTGTCTGTTTTACCTATTAGGTATAGGTTTAAAGTTTATATTTAACTTGCTAAGTTCATTGACCTTTATTTACATGCACAACAAATGAAGGAGGTTGTTACTCAAAGTTATTAACTTGCGTAAACCTAAAGTAGCAAAACTGTAAATTACATATGTTATCTAAAGGTTTTGGTGTAATTACTTCTAATATTGGGTTTAGTTTAATATTAATCCAGTATAATCATAGATAACATGTAAGGAGAATGTATGTAATGAGTGATATGAATATATGTTTAGCTACTAGTCCTGGTTAGTTTGAATATAGTATTAGTATGACGCAAATCAATTGAGGACTAGTTTACCAAAATGTGTAAATCCATTAAGACGATCCTTTATGTTTTTATACTTGCATCAGACTTCATAATCTGAAGGAAAGCCATACCATTCTCTTATATACGCAGATCTAAATTATGCATCCTTCTTAATATTTAACAACTTTCCCAGTTTTCTTGATGCTATTCAATATTCTGTGACTGACCCTTGAGATGGAGGCATGTACCGTATGTAAAAGAAACAGTTTGTGCTATGGTTTAGAATCTTGTAAAGACACAATCCCTTTGTCACAAACCTACATTTCCAATTTGCATCTAATTTGCTGGGAAAGGATGGCACCACACTTAAATCTAAAAAAAAAAAAGAAGAAAAAAAAAAAGAAAGAAGTCTTCGATTAAATCCCATTTTGCTGCAAGAATGTCCAAAGCTGTGGTTCTCTATCTGCAGATCAATTCTGTCTTTTCTTCAAAGGATGAATGAATGTTTGGGCCAGGATAATCTGTCCTGCCGTCACTCTGTTAAACCTGTGCTTTGTCTTTTTTTTCATGCTGTCGTTATGGATGTCTCGTCTATCACAGCCGCTGAGGCTCTCAGAAGGACGGGCAAAACGGCAAAAAAAAAAAAACATACAATATCTTCCATTGGGCAAGCTTGTAGGAGGGCATTACACAGTCAGTCTTGAGGTGCCCTCGATTTTTGATGCATTATCCATTCGGCTTCTACGCCTGCTGAAATGCATCCCCTCAGAACTTCAGTGTCGACTTTAGTCACTGGTTTCATCCAAATTCCCAACGACAACTGTCTTTCAAACTTTTTCCTTCAGTTCTGTGCAGATTTTTTGAATAAAGCTTGATCTGCTTTCTGACTCGGGACGCAAATCAAAGTTTCATCCTTGCACTTGATCAGCTAATATAATAACTACATAACTACACACTCGCTTGTCTTTCCTTCATGGCACCTGGCTGTTAGTGGGTGGGATATATACTGTATTATGCAGCAACTAATGTTCTGCCATTAAGGCTGATGTATTTAAAGTAATGTAAGAGTTAAGCTGTGACGTCTAAATCCAGTCCAATGTATTTCTAGAGCACATTTAACAACAAACACGGTTTGATCAAAATACTGCACAATAAAATGTAAAACCCAGATATACAACAATGTAAAATACCAGCATTAAAAGCTAATTTCTAATAATAACGAGACATCAACTCACATTGTGTTAAAAGCCACAGTAGAAAAGATGTGTTTTTAAAACAGATTTAAAAATGGGAACAGAAGAGGCCTCTTTTATATTTAACAGTAGCTCTTTCCATCGCCTTGGGCTTCTTCTCACTGCCTTCTTTTGATTCGCTTTTAGTTTTACTAGTAAAACTTTTTTATGTTTAACTTTCCAATAGAAAAAACTGCTATCCTTTTCTTTGCATTTGTTTTTTTTTTTTACCCATCCTGGTCATTTTTTGCATCAATTCCCTGTTGACCAAAGCTGTTTGTAACATATTTTAATGATAGACCTAAAACCCCATTTGTAATAAATAACAAACCACAGAGGCCCTAACTTTGCTGATTATTCGTTCTTTTCAGATGTTTTTCCTCAGAGCTTTATGGTGTAATAATCAATCACAAGTAGCACTCTTTTTCTCCTGCTTCACTGATGGAATATTGACAAATGACGATGTTTGAGTTGAATGATGAATGCCCCCAAAAGGCATTAAATCTATGCCCACACTTGTTACCTGTTCGGCTCATTCATTGTCAAAGCTTTCAAGTTAAACATTTATTTTATTTAGTATTAGGGTTTGAGTATGTTTAGAGTTCAGAGTTTGGTAAAATGAATAAAATTGCTTTCACTGACAGCATATTTAATAGGAAGTTGTTGTAATGTTTACGGTTACGTTATTCAAATAAAACCAACACTATTTGTTTGTTTGGTTTTTTTCTTGGAGTGCTTATTAACTTTATTGATCCTTTGTTAGGAGGAGGTTCACGACAGCATCTTACCTTTTTAGAAGAGTGAAAATAGTATCATTTGGTGGCATTGTAGAGTAGTCTTTCCAAAGTTTGGGTCCGGGGACCCCGTTGGATCCAAGGGCCGCAGTTTCAGGGTCTGCAAATGTTTAAGCTAAGTACTGTAATCTGATTACTTGATTACTTCCACATTGAATTTGACTTTTTAGTGTAAGAATTACAGATTACAGATTACATGCCCAAAAATGTAGTTTGTAAGGTAATCCCTTGCATTACTCAATCTAAGTACTACAATCTGATTACTTGATTACTTCCACATTGAATTTGATTTCTTAATGTAGGAATGCAGCCATCATTGAAAAGAATAAAGACTTTTGTAAATACAACATCCTCTATAGGTGCTGATGGTGACATTACACTTCACAGTAATAACACACATCATCTGCTAATAATGATTAAAGGGAAATTATAGCTTCTGTAAAAGCTTCTTTTTTTTTTTTTTTTTTTAAATAGGCTAACAGACTTTATACAGGATGTATAATCTTCGAACAATTTTAATGAAAACCGTTTTTTTTGATACCTGCTAATGCAAGTTCGAACACTACCAAGGGTTCCACTTTTAATGCTAGGTCGTCTTCTTCACTGAACAACGGTATCTAAAGCTTTAGGCTGTGGAGCAATTGCAACATAATCCACTTTCTCTGTGTGGAATTGTCATTGAAAAGCAGTGCGAGGATTAGATTTTAAAGTTTAGCAACAGTGTTCTCTAAATAATGACGTCCTGTAGTGCAAACCTCCCTCAAAAGTTGCACAAACTGCCATTTTAAATTCAGTTAGAAATTGAAGTTTAAATTCAGTCAAATTAATTATAAGATTATAAGGGATTACTGTCTGATGGCCGATGTCTACAGTTCTACAAATAAATCCAAAGTCCTGGGTGTGAATGAAACCATAAGTTGGTTCATTAATATCTTGTGTAAAGACAATCGGGTCTAATGGTAAATTAATGCAAGGCTGTTATCTTCTTCATTAACATAAATGTTAAAGTCACGCACGAATAACTTGATTTGTGCCCAGGACTAAATCAAAGAGGAAGTCCAAAAATTCTGACAAAAACTGGGATAGGAGGACAGAATAGGTTTTGTGGTTTTATCTTTACTTTTTTTTTTTTAATCACAAAGGCTCAAAGAGAAGAATGACTTGTCCCAAAATTTGGTTTTAGGACTGACTCAATGACCAAAAAAATTTAAATAAAAATACAACCAGAGCCTTCACCAGAGTGGGGAAAAAAGACGGTTGAACTGAACAGAGCTTGTGCCAGATTAGTGTGCTGCACTGTAATGTCCCCTGGCATTTAGGACTATCCCCGGCTTTACAACTCACCCTCATTCTGCCTATTGTTCTCCAATTCCTCCTCTAATTCCTCCACCTCCTCTCTTTATTGTCAATGACGAGGGTTTTAATGATTACAGTGCCACAAATTTTTCCTGCCTCTCTGGCAAAAAAAGCCGTTCCCCACCTGATTATGCAAATCAGCCCTACATTCTCTCCCTTTGAAGTAGAGGAAAAGCTGCTAAGAGATTTTCCCCTTGGGGAAACTCTGCAACATGGAGAACATCAACAAACCAGAGTTCACACAAAGGTCAGCGGGATGGTAAACCAAAATGAGGTTTTACTTGATCACCTCGTCTTGCCTCTTTTCAGCTGTGTTCATGTTGTGGTGGCATGTGTATGTGCTCACGTATAAGACTGGAATTGCCTTTTCAAAGACCAGCAGAAGTACAACAAAAGGAGTAGGCTAGTGACTTAAGGCTGGGATACACTGTGTGATTTTTGGAATCCTTGTACTCAGCTCCAGCTCAAACTGTGCGACTCGTGCAGAGCCTGAATGTGCGCAGCTCACGATGTATGTTCTCACACTATAAGGACCGACACTCTGACACGATCTGAGTGCTCACACTGTACGTTCATACATGACACGTCTGGGTCTTGTTTCCGGAAATGCAATGTACAAATTTGAAAAGGAAGAAGAACTCTGAAACATCGCCATTAAAACAGACGAAGAAGAAGAACCCGGAAGTGGATAGACACTTGCAAATCTCAGCAAAAAGAGCTTTAAAAAATAAAAGACAGTGATGTGATGGACCAGGAACTGGCTGGACAGACGTGGGCAGTACAGTCCGTCAATTTTACAGTGGTCCTATGGTGTTCGCGCACGCGCAGTATGAGTGTTTATGGTAAGCCGGTCCGTGGCACTGCTTCAACTGTGAGATACTCTCATGAGGAGCGACGGATTTCAAACATGTTTGATTTCCTTACAACCATACGATTGCTGATCGGGAGCTGGTCGTGAGGTGTCAATTGCTTCTGGTGACCCCATGTATACTACACGATGCACGACACACAATCTAGCAAAGACTCGCATGATCCCAAAAAATAGACGTACGAGTCGAAAATCAGCTCAAAATGGGCCAAAAATCGCACAGTGTATGCCTGCCTTAACTGTCAAAAAGGGCTTTGGTTTCTGAGAAGAAAATCTAACAATGCTTTTTCTCATCTCTAAGGTCTCCTATATATGAAATTAATTCTTAAGTTAAAATATTTTACTGCTAACATTGTTAAATTTAAACATATTGTTATACATACCAAACCTAAAAAAGAAGAAAACTATAGCCTGGCCGTATGGGAGGTAAAGGGCCCATGTTACGCTAAATCGACTTTTCTGTGCTTTAAACATCATAAAAGTGCCATTTGGGCTTTATACACATGCCCAAAGTGTATTTTTCATTGATTCCCTCAATTGTTAATTAGAGGGTGATTTGCACCTTTCTTACTGCTGGGTGAGCCTAAACACCTCGCTTCCTGGAGAAGCCGCGCCTCCAGGAAGCTCTCTGCCATGATTGACATGTAAACAGACACGCCCACAAAGGTGAGCATTTCAGCGTCCTTCGTGCAGTTTTATGTATGTATTTTCTACAGTCTATGTATGTACCGGCAAAAGCCCCGCCCCCAAGCTCTGTCTCGTGATTATAAAGCAGCATGAGCTTGGCTACGAAGTGGGTGGGAGGAGTTCTGTCCTCTGGCCCTTAAATGTTAATGCAAAGTAAGTCCCTTGAGATACTATTTATGTATAAATAATTAAATAATTAATTAAATAATAGTATATTTCATATGACACCTTATACAGTTCATATGAAAACAAATATCCAGTAGAATCAGTTTAAACTGAAATAAAATACCTTAAAAAATATCCACACACACTTTAATTTATTTTGGTCAAGTCACTACTGCATAATGGAAAATAATAGTGTTAGTTCATGCATTTGTCCAAACCAGTAGAGGGCAGTATTACCAACACTGCTTACTTTACTCCCTTGGTGTGATCTTTGAATAAAGCAGAACTAAGTAACTTGCGCTTAGCGCTCCCCCTAAAGGTCCCTTTTGGTTTTGTCACTGTCGTAAATACTCTGCACCCCCCCGCCGCCTGCCCCACCCCACAGCTACATGCGCACCTTTGCTCTCTCAAGACATTAGCAACCGATTACTGAAAAATCCTAACACAACAGTGACACTAATGGTGTCAAACATATAGTTCGGTGGACTCGGTGCGGTTCAAGCATTCATCTGACCATGTGAACAGTATGAGGAAGAGAGACAAGTAAAATGAATGATGTGGGAGTAATATGGAAGGGAGTGTGGAAATGTGTGTGATGTGTTTCTTTGTGTGCTGACAAAGCGGCTCTGAAGATGGATGGATAGATAGATAGATAGATAGATGGATGGATATTTGTGTGTGCTGCCTGATGGAGCACTGGGTTGTGAGTGTGTGTGTGCCTGTTGCCGCGACAACAGTGTGTGATTGCTGTGTTGCTGCTGCAAGTTGTCACTGCATGGAGTTGCTCCTTTCCTCAGACAAAGGTCTTCTCTGCCTTTTTTTTGCTGGCTCCGCCATGACATAAGTTTGAGAAAAGTGAATTTGTAGACAACCGTGAGCAGCCACGGGGCTGGTCATAATCTAGCATTAGTTTGTATTGGGCTGTCGTAAAGCAGTACGTCTTGCCACTGGGTCGGAGACGGGGAAAATTGCAAGTGCTGTTTTCTGGCCAGAGACAGCAGGGAAAGATGAAAGACCCCCCCAATCATCCCATAAACACTTGTATTACCCTTACAGGGACTTGGAGAAGGATTTATTAAGATGAAAAAGTTACTTAGTTCTGCTTTAAAGTGTTGTTGTCTACAGTGAACTGGCTACTGTTAGCTTACTCCTCCTGGGTGGATCCAGCTAGAGCTATCTTTGTCATCGTCTTCATGTATATTTTCCTAACCTGACAGGAAAATCATTGCAAATACTATGTCATGTGAAAAGGCTGGGACTGACCTAGCTTAATCTATATCAATAACTACGACTAAATTTAGTAGCTTACTAGCCTAGCTATAGAAACAAGCCTCAGCCTATTATCAGTATTAGTATTATGTCATGTGACATAACGTGACATGTCTATCCATGTGTATGAAAATACAAAATCTGAAACGTATATTAGTTTTCCCTTTTACTAGTTTCTAGAATTATGGAGAATGTCTTACAGACTTTGGATCCAAAAAATTGTATCATCTATGGGAAACATTTGAAAAAAGGAAGCAAAAAAAGAGAACTCTATGTCCAAAAGCCGACAGTTGAAGGCCTCCAATGCATACTTACCCTTGCTCAGCAGAGAGATGATAATGTCCATAAAACCCTGGCTTCATATACAAATTACATGCTTTTCTCCAAAATAATAGTATCATATCATGTATTATGTAGAGCAAACTACTGCCTTAAGACAAAAGTCACTGAGCATGAACTTCCAAATCTTGAGAATGAGAGCACATCTGAACCAACAAGACTGAGTAGGGCTGACACAAGAACATTTAACATACGGAGAGTGTTTCATTTGTGGGAAGGCGAGAACTAGACCAGAACCACTGACAGCTATTACAACTGGTACAGGCACGGGTACCAAGACAGCTTCTGAAAGGCTTGATGAAGATGGACATCAGCGGCTGCTTTCATACCCCGATCTCTTTGCATATGATGACAATTATCATAGAAGCTCGTTGGACACTACTTCTCTGAATGAAATATAACAGCTGCCAGACGAAGAAAAGAATCAGAGAAGCATACCAGTGTGTATGACAAAGCCTTTATTAAGCTCAATGAAGACATTGATAAAACAGCATTGTCTAAAGATATGAAAGTCAGGGCTTTAAATTATTCAACTGATAGTAATGACATATTGAAGACCCTTTCTGAGGAAGAAGATGGCACAGAGGTCTAACACAAGAAATATGCATCCTGGAAACTAAAGGAGAAGCTGATACAGCTTTACAAAGACAGGCTGGAATTTGTCCAACATGCTGGAAAGTCAGATCCGGTGTGCTCTGAAAGTATGCCCGTAGGTTATGCATTGAGAGGAGCTGCTCAAGTCACAAAAAAGACAGAAGACTGTGAGACAACACTTCCACAGACAAATCAGAGTCTTTTAGAAACCCAAATATTACACAAGGCTGCTGACATACTGAGTAAAAGCATGGAGCAGAAGAGAACCATCAGCATATCTCATTGATGGCATGGCTCTTCTGCAGAGTCTCCATGATTCAGGCTTCCAGGCATACACACACCTTGGTAAGTTTTTCTGGAATAAGATCACAATGTTAATGAGAAAGGAAGACATCAGCTGTGTTGTTTTAGTGTTCGACAGATATGATCATCAACACTCACAAAGAAGAGGCACCATCCAAACCAGCAGGTGGACACATTATCACAGGACAAGCAAATGTTGCAAAACACAGGAAATACCTGAGGATTAGTTGGAACAAGGCTGCTCTATGTAGCTTTGTCAGCAACTACATCACTAGTGCTGGGCCAGAGAGAATCGCTTCAGAGAACACAGTTATATTGGCAGGTGGCTTTGGAAATGGTGAGGAAGTCAAGAGGGTTAGCAAGTTGACTTTTTGACAAATCTATAGAGTAAAAAGGAGGAGGATGACAAGACTGGTGTTACATGCAATACACCTTGCAGACTCCTATTCTCGTCTCATTGTCAAATATGATGATACAGATGTATTGGTTTTGCTTGTGTACTATTCAAGCAAATTCTGGACATGGCCTAAAGTATAGATTTGTCCCAGTTTGTTCAATTGCTCAGAGTCTTGGAGCAGCTCTTTGCGAGTGTTTACCTGCATGCCACGTCGTCATGAGTTGCGATACCACAAGCAGCTTGTACAGAATTGATAAGACCACTGCCTTCAAAAGACTGAAGACCCATCTGACTAACTTAAAGGAAATGGCCCAGTTTGGACTGTCTGGAAGCCTAGAAGAAGCTTTGCCTGTGGCAAGAAAATATGCCCTCCTCCTGTATGGCCAAAAGAAAAAGGAGAATGGCCATCCTTGCACCAACCTAGATGAGCTGAGGTACACACTAGCATCTACCACAGATTATTCCGCAGCAATTCTACCCCCAACAGAAGATGCCTTCCAGCAAGATGTATTAAGAGCCTTATACCAAACAGTAGTGTAACATCACAGCCATCTGGCCAAGCCTCATCTCTGGCACCCAGTTGGTAGAGGATGGAGGCTCAGACAAGATGAGACCATTGAACCTGTCATGTTTTAGAAGGCACCAGCACCTGAAGAATGTTCGAGACATCACCTACTTGTACTGTTAAGATGGAAAATACAATGAAACCAGCAAATGCCAGTGTCTTTCAGTGGGCTTAACTTACACTGAGTTTTGTTCTTGCTCTTTCTCAGACTGCCCAAATATGACCCACTTTGTCACTGATAATAATGCAGATGAGTGACAGGGATGGCTACTAAAAGCAGCCCATGAAGAAAACCAGCCAAAGAGCTGGGGAGTTTAGCGTGAAGAGAGGGCTCATTCCTCCTCAGTGATGTGACTCCTTCCACCTCTGAGGCTGCAGGCATGGCTCATGAGGTGATGGCCTATGGGTGGAGTAAGGGTTGTGTTTTGTTTGATGAACATTTGTGTGATTTTAAACAGTAATTTAATTTGTACTGTGTGAAGTTAAGTCATAGTTTTATTAAAAAGATCATCAAGGTCAAACTACAATCCTGTCACCATGTCTCCTTTGTGTGCTATTGCTGAGCTGTTGCTATGCAATGCATATATTGCTTTATTTGGGACAGTTTATATATTTAGTGATGAATGATTATGCATAGTATTTACATATTTGGTATTGCTGGATTCAGCACAACCATGTTTCACTTCATACATTTAGTGATGTGATCAATTAGTAATCATACATTTAGTGATGTAACACGCTGACTATGCATGCTATATTCACATATCTGGTATCACTGGATTCAATACAACCCCATCTTTTCAACAAGCCATCATATGTGTTTCTATGACAATCCCTGGCCAAGCAACTATAAAGTAAATGAGAATATTCTGCATAGATATTAATTTTTTTAACATCTGCTTATTTTAGGCAAGTGTTCATTGGTCTTTATATATTACACACATCAAGATATTTGCATCCAGTTTTTTTTCTAATAGGTAAAGCAACTTCCTGATCACAATTATGTTAAGTTTTAAAGCTGTCAGAGCTTGTGTTATTAATCTACACAAGTTCGTAAGTCTTAACTCCATATAAGGCCAGGCTATATTTTTGTTCTGTTTTAGGTTTGGAGTGTATAACAATATGCATCAATTTAACAATGTTTTAATCTAAGAACCCATTTCATATATGGGAGACCTTAGACAGGAGGAAAAACATTGTTAGGTTTTGTCCCACCTACGGTAAGGGTATCTCAATTGGGGGCATTATCACTAGCCTATTGGACGGCCAAAAAAAAAAAAAAAATGGGCAGAGAAATCAAGCAAACAATGCTTGTGTCTATGGGCACTTGGATGAAACTGGTGCAAAGCTTTAGCATCTTTTCTACTTCAGCAATTGCTTTTTTAGCTGTGACTCTGGGTCTCTCAGAACCACTACACTTTCTAATTAAGAGGGAAAAACAAAGCTTTTCAGGTTCTCACACACAATAATACCCACACTTTATACTTTGTTAACATTATCACATTTAAAATGCAAGATAATATACGACTGTGTGTTTTTGCACCAAGTCATATTCCTGGTTATGTTTTAAACTCTACTTGGCAATAAAACTATTCTGATAATTAATTCTGACAATAATTCAGGCGTTAATTTGTTCCCACTTCTATTACTGTTCAACAACACTGTTTAACTCAATAACTGTAACCAATCTGATACCCCCCATCCATATTCCTTCATTTGTCATTTGCACATTAGATTTTTTATTTTTAATGTTAATTTCATTTTATTTTATTTGTGTGTTTTTTCTAATTTATGTCTGTCTCACAGTCGTAAATTTGCTTTATGAATCTACGTTGGTATTTATTTTGTTCTTACTGTGTGCTATTCTATTGTTGCTGCAATGTGTGAATTTCCCCTCTGGTAGATCAATAACTGTCTATTCTGTTCTATTCATAATTACTTTACACATGACTTCACTTCTGATTGAGGCTATCCCAGTCTGGTAAAAAAATAAAACAAAAGCAAAACTGACGGTAAATGATTAAACATTCTTCAGACTTTTGACTCTCGGGTTAAAATAGTTGTTTAAACAGTCATCTTTAAAACAGTTTTAAACAGTCTCACATTTAAGTACATTAAATAATAAAAACGTATTGTTGAACCTTGTGGACATTATGCATTTTTGAGATAGCTTCACACACTAAGTGTTTGTATTAACACTTCATGCTCACCAGGAATGTACATTTAAAACATAATGTTAAAAAATCCTTATTCATGATGAACAATAAGTTGTTTTAAATAACATATCGAATAACTTGGTCATTCTAATCATTTTGTCGTTAAAAAAAAAAAAAAAAAAAGCTAAAATATTGTTGTAAAATCCCATTTTTTAAAGTCTCTAAAAACAGTGTAAGGGTGTTTGCATGTACGGTCTCACAGAGGCTCCTCTGCTGCAAGATGCTCTGTCTGGGTGCTTAAAGAGAATAAATGAAGGTGGTGTGATTATCGATCAATATTTAATAAAGTTCATATGCAATAAATAAAAAGAAGGTAGACTGCAGAGGCCCAAGCTAAACTGCTAGGATTGCAGTACGAATTCCTGGAAGAGAACAAGCTTCTAAATTAACACTCATTACATTAACTTCCCAGTCATTTTGGAGTTAATTGCACATAGTGTGTGTGCTTCGCTTATGTTTTTCTTCTTCCAACATTCCATTTGTGAGAAATTTCAGGTTTAAAAGTAAAGTATCTGTCTTGTAATTGCTAAATGCTCTCCTTTTATCTTTTTTTTTTCTTTTCGCAGCGATCTAATGATGCTGTTAAAGCAGAGATGGAGGGAGCTGGACATTTTACAATGAGCTGAAACAAGCAATAAAGCTCCATAAAGTGAAGAACTACAACTAGGTTGTTTTTAGAACTGGCATTGAAGCAGATTGCTGGAGGGGAGTGTGACTGACATGAGCTTGTTCTATATTTATTTACTTGATGAATGTAAAGTCTCATGAAACACACACACACACACACGCACACGCACACGCACACGCACATGCACACGCACCAAGAAGCCTGCAGCTGTAAACAACACAAACTAAAGCTGCTTCCCTGACAGTCTAGTGTCTGTTTGTTCTGGAACTTCCCTCTACCTGTAACTGGTTGACATTGACATGTTTATTTTCTCCTGAGCAGACTTAATTTCACAGCATGCCATGTCAATTTCCAGTACACTCAATAGATTTCCATAACTGTACAAAACTTTTAAGAGTATAACTTGCAGGCATGTTTGGAATATCTTATTTGCTTTAAATTGATGCGTGCTATTTCCTCCTCCTAATTCGAGATAGATACATGGGCCCCCAGGTCTTGCCAGGTTGAGGAAGCACTAAAATACCGAGTGGGTGATGATATGACTCCTTCCACCTCTGAGGCTGCAGGGATGGCTCATGAGGTGATGGCCTATGGGTGGCGTAAGGATTAAATGCAAAGTACTGAGATAAAGGAAAGGCGATCTCTTCCTGCAGGTCTTCCAGTTCAGCCTCTGGGAACTCATTGAGCACGGACCTCACTACAGAACAGTTCTCATAGCTGGACAGCGTGCAGGTGGAATAAACCACCACGCCACCTGGACGCACTGCTAAAAGAGCAGACCTGGGAGGAAAAAGGAGCACAAATACAGCATGTGATTGCAATTAATGGATTGTACGCATGTTGAAAGATTTGTCTTTATTTTGAAACAGGTTAAGAATATTACATACAAAACTGAAAGCAAAGAAAGACAAGGATGTGTACTTACGCAAAGAAAAAAACGCAACCATATAAGTGTCCTATTTAATGTGATTAGATTGTAATTATCGCTGAATATTACTAGGTCATTCCAAAAAATGGACCACTCAGTTTGGGCAAAAAAAAAAATCTGAAATTTTTACCAATTGTTCCTTAATGATTCAATAGGCACACTGTACATTTTTGGTTTGATCAGATGAATAATTATGGGGATATGAACAATTTAGTGAAAGAGGGGTATGTGTCGATTTTTGCTCATCCTTATTTTTCTTCAATTTTCAGTTTCCAATATCTCAGAACTACACCACATAGGGAACTGAAGTTTGGTATAGTAATACAGCTTCACCTACTCTCTCAGAATATACAAACATATCTGCTGTACATCCTGTCTGGTGGACATGCCAGCCCCTCAAATATGGAAAAAACATTTGTTGGGGTTTCAGACTCAAACATGTTTACCTTCAGTAAACTACTTTGCATATGCCTCAGCACCTTGCAATTTTATCAGCTTTGAGCTGTGTACACATATATGCATTGGTTTTTTTGTCTCTTAAAAACTGAAAAAATACTTTTGTTTTTTTTAACTATTTTCATTGGTCAATAAATGCATGTGGGAATGTAAAATACAACCCACTGATCTCTGTTTGAAGTCATAGTATAAAAATGACTCTTTCTTGCAGTATAAAACTGATTTTCTTTGTGCGACTTCTTCATTTTTATTTTGGACCCCAATTTTGAGGCTATTTCAATTTCAGAATTTTTTCAGATTGAGGTGCGTGGGATGTCCTGAAAATGTGTTAGATTAGATTAGATTATCCTTTATTTGATCCCACAGTGGGGAAATTCACAGGCTACAACTGCCAAAGACACAATGCTAACATGCAAGCTAAATACAAATACAGAAAGGAAACATTAAGGGAAAATAAATAAATAAATACTAGATATTAGTCAAGATAACAGTACATAAAAAAATATTAATAAGCGGTAAGTGGGGTTTTACAATGGGTACTGAGTAATAGTGCACATAACAAGGCTGTGGAGGAACATTATTATTTACAGATGAGGGAAAAACAAAAAACAAAAAAACACTTCAAAAATGACATGGAATAACCCTCCTCTTATTTAATCCACATATTTTTATTTGCAACTCAAGTTTGAGTAATCAACAATGCAACCATCGTATCAACATGCTGAACATCCTCCAACAGTAATCTAGCACGGTGGGAAACTTTCAAACATTTTTCTGCTGCAGCGCTGAATCTAAACAGCTTCCCCCCACATTTTCAGATTGTTAGTGCGCCATCAAATGCTAATGTGAGAAGGATGCAGCGGCACCATGAGGCTAACCCTCAGCGGACCACTCTTATCTCTGTGTTCAGACTTACTTGAGCAGCTCAGCCTGAAGAGTTGGCAGCATGGCTCGTTCCCTCAGCCTCTGTTCCCCCTGCTGGCTGCTGCTAGAATAAAGCCAGCTGCGGTCATTGGAACATGGAGCATCCACTAAAACCTGTGAGGGAGAGACAGAGATGTAAAAGTGAGGGAATGCACAAAAAAAAAAAAAAATCTATAATCTAACAAGGGGATTATCTACAGCAACCACAGTTTACCTTTTGGTTTTCCTCATGGCATTGGATTACAGACAACTTCTAACATGGGTGTTAAACAACAGCTTCGCTTGCATATTTCCACCAAAGCTTGGTTAAAATATACGATTGTTAATCACTAATTTCCCAAGTAATAAACACCGGAGAGCTGCTTTATTACCACTCATGTCTTTATTTACCATCTTCCTTTGAACCAGAGGTGTCAAACATTTTAGTTCAAGGGCCAAATATGGACCAGTTTGAAATTTTAGGTGGGAAAATTAGCAATTTCAAAATTATTCTGCCCTATAAATATATAAATACATGTAAAGTAATGGAAGTTAGAGACAATATCAAATCTTTAAATTCCCTTGAGTTTGTGAACAATTTTTAATCAATTTGGGAAAAAAGCTTTCGAATAATTAGAATAAAATTGTAGGATCTTGGATTTTTTTTCTTTTAACAATTTGTGATTAAAAATGACTGCCATCAGGTGATAAAAACGTGAGTAAACTGTGAACCCTGGCAAATATTGTGGACTTTCATTGAAATTATGTATTTGGAAGGGCTGAGATATCTGACTAATAACTGATAACTGAATTAGTTGGTATTTTTACACAATGATTAATGTTTTCTGTAAATTCAACTTTATCCTACAAACCGAATTTGATGCTCTAAAATGGCCGGATTTGGCCCCCGGCCCTTGAGTTTGACACATGCTGTGTGCTTTAAATGCATTAGTATCTGATTTTGTTTTCCATTTAAATATAGCTTCTCATTTCCAACCAGAATAATTTCTTTTCACCCTTTCAAATTTCCTTCATTGGAATCTAACAAAAACTGTGCTGCATAATGAAGTAAAAGAATTCATGCACAGACAAAAATTATTTGCCCACCTTGTCATACACCCCAGGCTCATTTTGCCCAAAGCTCCGCCCATCTTCTGCAGACACAATCACTCCGCTATTTAGTGACGTTGGTAAAAAAGACTCCAGAGTTTTGGCCAGCCTGTCTCGTCTGTGACGATCTGGTTCATTGCAGCAGAGAAGTGCTGTAATATAATGCAGGAAAATATTAATGAATAAATCAAAAATAATAAGGACTCAACAGTATGTAACACAGCATGCATTTAATATTTAAAGCTAAGCGCTGAAAGAAATTCAATATTTATAGCAAACAAAAAGATAAAAGACATACACTGGACAGAGTTGTTTCATATAATTTAAAGTACTTTCAATCAATTGATCAATTTGACATTTTGACTTTTGCAGTCAAACGTCACAGTCACCAAAATCATCTCTTGGAGCCATATTTATATTGGTGCGATTATTGAATTTTGAAGTTGTTTTTAGTACTTAAAGAACCTTATGTTTGGCCCACATTATATGATTCAGGACTTCTCTAACGACACTTCAGCGATGGTGAAATGAAAACAGTAGAAATGCGATGTACATGCTTGTGATTACAGTATTGTAAAATTCACCAAAAGACCAGGGCTGTGTTCAAAATGACACACTCCATACTATACACTACACACTCAATGAGTATATACTGTCTACTATAGGTATGATAAGAGTTCCCGCTGAAGTAAACCCACAAGTTTCCCAAGATGCATTTTCGAACCTACATTGACAAAAACCTGAAGCACACTGAGGCTAAATATCACCGTTGATTCTCCACCTTTGAAAGTTCTGAAAACATTTTAAGCACGAAAGTGACAGAGTAGAATATCAACACGTGGTCATTTGATCAATAAAACACACATATACACATTTCATTCTGACATTTTGGAGACGCTCCATTGTGCTACTGACAAAACTTTCCGTTCACTTCAAAACAAGAGCCCTATTTACAAAAGAGTTCAAAACTAGAGGTCGACAGATATATTGGCCAGTAGATATATGGACTTTTTTTAAGATTGGCCATCAGCCCATTTTTTTTTGCACTTTAGAGTAGCCATTAAAGGAAAAAAGAAAATAAAAAACATCCATTCGCATGTATGGACATACAACAAAAAAAGTAATAAGAATAGCATGTGCATGGGAGAGGTAAAAGCCAATAGTCTTACAAATAAAAAGCCAATATAATAGAATAAGGATATAACAGTACCTGATCAAATATCCTTATCCTATCCTATATCAATGTGCTTTAGGAAAAAAAAAACGAATATTGGCTTCCAAAATCGGCTTTAGATATCGGCCGATTATTCTATTATTTTTTTTTTAAATTGGTATCTGTATCGGCTTTTGAAAATCCCATATCGGTCGACCTCTATTAAAAACCAATGTAAGACAAGTAGAAATGCATTTATTTTGAATAGATGTTTAATTTTTAGCTGAAAGGCGGTCCCAGGATGATTTTACATTCAGCTCGCAATGCATCGTGGGGCGGTCAAGTATGACTAGTTTCCCAATATAGTATACATCTGGGTATTTCTCACGTACTCACTTTTTTCATACTATCTAATGTGGAACGCACTACATACTAATTTTGACATCAAACTTAGTATGAGTAGTACATTATTATGCCATTTTGAACACAGCCCAGATCTCTGACAGCATACAAGTGCTGCAAGTTCACCTAAATGCTTTGCAGAAACTGTAAACCCTATTTTTTAACCGTATTTCTCCCGTGTCTGCCATTTACCATGCATGTATTTTGGTTCCTGTGACCTTCGACCCCATCCCACAATGCAGCTCATTAGCCCATCCCATGACCAGCTGCAAAAAACAAGCTATATTATCCACAATCCCACAAACATCTGTGACATGTTGTTTTACCTGGGTTTGCACTCTGCATTATAGCTAAAGCTTTGCCTCCAGGGGCCGCACAAAGATCCAAAACCTTCTCCCCATCTCTGACGTTCAAAGCCAGCACGGGAAGCAGGGAGGCAGCATTGAGGAGGTAATACTGCTTCAGCTGGCCATGCCTGTGAGCCTGAGAGGGAAATCGCAGGGGGCTCGGGTGAACGTAACACTGCAATAAAGGAGGAAGCGAGGGCTCTGATTGAGGATGCTGACTCGTCACAAGAGATGCGCCGTCCGTGGGACAACAGAAGTCAGAAGGCGGACACTCGGAGATGCAGCCTGAATCAGGCAGAGTGTGCTTTTCCGTCACACCTTTCTGCAACAACAAGGTAGAGAAACCTTGCAGTTGAAGAATCTGCGTCGTGTCTGTTACGGAGCAGAAGCGGTTGAGCATGACTCCATACTGCCAAGAGCGAGGCTCCAGGAGCACCGACCTATGAGAGAGATCAGAGACGTTAAAGAAGAAAAAGCTCTCTGCTGCTCACAGCTTATATTTTAGATAAACTTTACCTCACAGACGCCCACAAGTCACCGAGTTCCTTGCTGTACTGTTGATCAAAGCGATCCAGAAGGGCGTGACATGAAGATTTGGCTTTTGTCTTTTTTATCACCGTTCGTGTAGATTTGTGGGTGAAATCATTTGCAAAAGAAAACAAATTAAAAAGTCAATTTATATTTACAAAAAGCAGCATTATATGTGCACTACACCAGCTCTGCTCAGTGGGAGGGAAAGTTCTTTTAGGAACATTTTGATGGATTTTCTTTTCAATTGACTGCAAATAGAAAATAAGCAGCTGTGTCTACAGAGATTTTCTTGGCATCTGAATGCTTGAGACAGCTGGATGAAAATGCAATCTTTCCGTGAAAAGGATCTTCATTATGTATTATTTTAAGACGATGTAGTCCCAAAAAATCCACTCCAACCTGCCATAACATTATGACCACAGGTCTGTTTAAGCTGCAAAAACAGTTCATTTGCCTCTAAAATTGAGATCTGAACCATCTTTGGTTCATTGGCAGGAAAAATTATTCAGAGGAAAAATGCCAATGCCTTTAAGGGCTAATGCTTCCATTTAAGAGGGTATATAAGGTCTAGAACAATGTGAAGATGGATAATACATGTCAAACTTACATTCATGTAAATGGCAAAAGGCTAGGGTTTCTGGGTAACACTGACAGTTAATGGGGAACAACTGAAAGTTTGGAAGTCCTTTTTTGGCAGTGTTAAGCATGAGCACTTATCTGCTCAGCTTCATAAAGATTTTGGAAAATAGAGACTCACATTACTCATAATAGGGTTTAACAGCAGAGGAAAATGATGTAATACTAATAACTGTGAGAATGCTTTTCACAACTGTTTCACAATTGTTTCTTTTTATCATTTATCATTGTATTATAAATCCGTAATCAAAACTTTTGTTTTTGGCAGTTAAATTGTCCAGGGTCCTCCACTTTTAATCTGATTTCACCAATCAGAGTACTTCAAAGTTTAAAAAACAAAACAACTTTTTTAACCTTTTTGCAGCGTCACTCTGCAGGGAGGGAGGCTAAGAAAGTACTTGGTTATTTTCATTTTATTTTATTTTGTTATATATTTTTCTTTTGTTAAATTTTGTTTAATTTCTATTTCTTGTATTTCATTAATTTATTTTGATGTATTCTACTTGGTTTTGCTTTTATTATTTATTTGTTCTTCTACTTGTTGTGCACACACTAGTTAAAATCACTACTCAATTATTCGTGAACGGATTGGGCTGAAATTTGGTAGCTATAATCTATGGATGTGTACGCATCGGTAATTTTTATTTTATTTTATTTTGTTATACATATTTATTTTATTAAATTTGTTTCATTTCTATTTGATTCATTTTGTTACTTTGTTTTGTTTAATTATTTTATTTATTCTACTTTATTTTATTTAATTACATTTTCATCCAATACAAAATGTTATTGTTGGTCTTTGTGTTTCAGCAGGCAGTATTCTCACACGCATCGTCTTTGGCTCGTTTCAACTGAAAGCAAATGACTTTTCTTGGATTGTGAAAGTGTTACCTCTATTTATAGTTTTACAGTAAGCCTTACAAATATGTACTAATGTTGTCAAAATGATCTTCCAGCTTAAATCACAGTCACACACCATAACAAAGTGAGGGTGCTTTAGTTCTATTCGGGATCAATCCGTAATACACACACAAATATAACACGTGCTGAACTTCAGGTAAGGAGGGGAAGTTCAGTGACAATGAATCTATATTTATCATCATTATGCATTAATATTTTCCTTCATAGGGTCTAGTTATCCTGCTTGCAAGAGAAGTTTCTAGAAATGTGGGAACAGCCAGGCTCCCGAGATTGAAATGTAAAAATATTGCCACACACACTGTGAGCTGCCGGTGAAATAAAAGTGCTGAGTCTGTGCTCTGCGTTATATTCTGCGCTTCACAGTTTTCTTCTGATTCTCTTGGCTATGGGGGGAAAAATATAATAAATACAATTAATAGAATGAACTACCATATTAGGAAAATGTAAAATCCATTTAAAACTATTAGTGCATGTTTTCTATTTTAGGCTACAGAAAATCTATATATTTATACACTTTACACTTATACAGAAATGTATACAATGCAGAAAACAATTATTAGTGTCATAGAAATAACTGTAGTACCTAGAATAAATACAATATATCAACCATATAAAGAGAGGACACTTAAGTATTCACACAATTTGTGGAAAATCAAATGTCAAGCTGTTTCTCTGAGCAAAACTAATGTATTTAAAATCAGATTGAACTGCATTATTATGGGGGCTTAATGTTGACGAGGGGAAACAGGACATATATTAGAATACCTCAACTAAACTGCAAGATTTATGATATGGTTTGTGGTGTCAGTGTAGATCTTTAGCATTGTGTAGTGTATGATACCCCCCTAAAAAAGAATAGATATATTTTACATACTTTAAAGTCACAAAACAGCCCCATCTGGTGGACACATTTGCAAAACTCCAACTAGAATAAAGCTGCGAGCTAAACTTATTTGCTGAGAGATTGTAAAAAGTAAAGTTAAAGCAAAGTTTGACAAAGTAAGAAAGCAATGATCTCAGAGGTGAGTAGAGCATTTTTTACGCCGGTGTCACGGTCTGAGTTTTCCTCCGTGATGAGATTATAACCCGAACCCTAACACAATCCAATAAAGAAATTAAACATGTGTCCGTTCACTTTGAAAATAAAACAAAAAAAGTAAAATTGTTTTTTAGCAAAAATTCATTTTTTGGTAGTGCGCATGTACATATATATGCGCATATACAATCTCAGTACGATGTGAACTCAGACCATGACACCGGACTACCAGACTCAAAACGCCTCTCACTTTGTTGTTCTTCTTCTTCTTGTTGTGTACACTAGTTAAAATCGCTACTCCTCTGTTATTTGTGAACGGATCGGGCTGAAATTTGGTAGGTAATAGTATAATTTATGGATGTGTACGCGTCGACGCTCGGAGCCCGATTTTCGATTTGGGGCCCAGAGGGGCCTCTTAGGGCCCCAAAACAAAAGAAAAAAAACAAAAGTCGATTTGTCATTTATTTGCAAGTCAAATATTACGACGGTTGGTGGTACCGAATCATTGGCACATACCAATATACTGTATGAATGGGGCCAATTACCCCGTACGTGTCACGGGGACGCCAGGGGCCCCCCGGGGACCCCATTTTTCAGATGACTACTACTCCATTAGTTCTCATTAGATCAGAATGCAGTTTGGTATGAATGGTCTATGAATAAATATGATGAAACACTCAGAGCCCTTTTTGAAATGGGGCCCGAGGGCCCACCCCCCATTTCTGGTAATTTCCAAATTTATGGGAACATAGCTGTGTGATATATAGTTTCAAAGATAATTCAACGTAGATTACGATTATGCCCCATACAATTTGATTAGGGGCCCGGGGGCCCACCCCCTTTTTAGGCAATTTCCATTAAAGTCATTTTCTCATTTATTTGTGAGTGAAATATTGCGACAGTTTGTTGTACCGAATCATTGACACATACCAATATATGAATGGGGCCCATTACTCCATATATGCCACAGGGGCCCCATTTTTCAAATGACTACTCCTCCGTTAATGCTTGTTGAATCTGGCTGTAATTTGACATGGACATTCTATGAGCGGATGTCAAGAACTTTTCGGAGACCTTTTTGAAAGGCCCACCCCCTTTTCCGGTAATTTCTAAATGTATCAGAACATAGTCATGTGGTATATCATTTCAAAGGCAATTCAACGTAGATTAAGGTTTTACATCGCACAATTTCATTTGTTTTACTTGGTGGAACCGAGTCATTTCACTGATTTCACTGAACCGAGTCATTTCACTGAATTCCTGGGATGGTGTTATGTGCTATTGGGCACGGAGACGTTCCGCGGGCTCGGCCGTCGTTCATTAGAACTTGTTTTATCTGACAATTGTCGGTCATGACAGCCATACAGATTGATGTCACTGAATCAGTTGAAATCTCATTGTCAACTACAACAGCAAAACATCAAATACTAGTGTTCCAGTCTGCAGCTCATGAAGAAGGAAAACATTATATTTTCAGAGAGGTCTTGTGGGACAAAGCTAGCTGTGCTCTCCAGCTAAAAAAAAAACCTTTAACACAGCTTTCCCAACTCAATTCACTACTGCACCGTTAGTCATCTGGATTTTTTGCATTGTGCTTTTTTACTTTTCTGTGCATTCTTCTTTGGTTCAGTTTTATATGTCCCTGTTAATATATTTGAACGTTCTTATTTTTCTGCACTAAGGGACTGAGAGTAACACACATTTATTCCTCTGTACATCCTGTACACACTGTAAAACTGATAATAAAGGTGACTTTGAAATAAATAAATAAAATCCCAAAAACAAAATGATAAAGCAGGTACAGAAGATGAATTAATAAAGGAGGAAATAGGGTTTGAAATGGCTGGGTTAGAATAAAATTAAGCCACTAAAATTAAGCAATATATTTAAAGAAATATTTCATATGAGCTAAATAATGGGATAAACATAGTCTGAATGACTTAGGTAGTTTTGGCGTGAGAATAATTATTTATTACTATTATATTAGGGTTATGTTACAGCTACAGTATGAAACGGTTAGAAATTGAGCTTTGTTGGGGTAATTTTGGTGGTTGTGACGAATTATTTCATTATTTTCATCATCATCATCATCGGATTGCTGGTGTTATATGCATTATATTTTCACGATTTTTTTTTTTTTTTTAAATCCGAATTTTACCTTTTACGCCATAAATTCACCTTCATTCATTGTTTTGTACCTGTTTATTGGAGGATTCAGTTTTCTGTGAACTCAGTTGATCCGTCTGACAGTCACTCAGCGCCCGTAGAATCGTCTGCGTTCCTCCCGTTTCACATCCCAACTTCCTCCAAAATCTGTCACAGCGGCTCAACACAAGCATTTACTTAGACTAGCGTGTCTGCAAATAAAATAATGTTTGTTTAACGTGTAGCGCTAGTCGGTAAATGAAGGCACTGACTGGGTGCGTCGTCCAATTTCGTCCCCAATCAACGCGGAGTTATAGTTTTTCAGTTCCGACTTACTTTGTCCATGATGGTCACTTCCGGTGTAGCGTAAAATAATCCAACCGTCAAAATATTCCTACGGTCAACATTGGGCAGGCGCACCTGGCGAACTGCGCATGCGCGTCCACCACGTTAGATCCCGCGTTAAGAAAAAAAAAACCGCAAAATATTGTTGGTATACGTGTAAATATTTTAAATTGCAATTGTTTTAAGCCGCTTTGGTCAAAAACACATGATGCAAAAATGACTAATAGTTTCAATGATAAATGTTTTTGTTCAGTGAAATCATCTTTTTTATTCATTACTACATGTAACTATCATTTACAATGTAGGGGGGAAATTGTAAATTTTTTCTGCAACACAAACTTTAGTTTGTTTTCAGTACATGTGATCAATATTACCAAAGATGTGGAACTGTGTACATTAAAGATCAGTGCAGTTATTCTGTTCATAACTTATAAGGTTTTTTTTTTCATTTCCAGGTATGTGACCAAATGTGCATTTGAAAATGTTAATTTGTATATATAAGATTCTATTAAAGAAACGAGGTGAAAAAATTATTTTAAAAATCTTGGGTTTGTCATTTGGAATGCACACGCAAGCTGAACCCTTATATTGTTGAAATTGCATTTATATTAATATTTAAGCTTTTTAAAATAGTTTAAAAGTAATTTTCAATAATTGTCAAGTTTTTAGAGTAGTTGATATAGTCTAGGAGTTAGTGTGTGATCATGTGTTTTATGCAGTCCTGCAACAGACTATTGTCCTCGCTGATGCAGAGAAACCCTACGTGTATATTTATAAAGTATATTTTTACTGCCCTCATAAAAGCTGTGTAATTAATTTTCCAAGTGTTTATTCGCAGAAGTTCTAAAATCTATTGTTTGCTTTCTGTCCTGTCCATAACGCATTAAAGATGGAAAAACTGGACTAAATTAGTAAAATAACTTCTTACATTAGTCATTTTGGGAAAACATCACTTCTTATCTTGTCTTTTAAGATATTTTACTTGCAATTTAAACTTTATGCAGGTATAGGTTATTTGCAATTTTTCTGTTTTTAATATTCCATTTATTTGAATTTCATCATCATCCTTTCACATAAAAAAACCACCATCCTCATGTCTGTCTAACCACTGGAAAATAAATTATGCTGAAATAGTTTTTGACAAAACTGATTACATTTATATGTCGTGGAAATTAGATTTCCCCTGGGTCCAATTACCTGTGGAGAAAAATACGCACAAAAATGTAGACAGTTGGGTCATTTGAATAGTTTTTTTTTTTTACTTCTGTTAATGGTTGCATGTTTGTTGACAAAAACCTTTGGGGAAATATACAATATGATGTCAAAACCATCATTGAAAACATTTGTGTCTGCCAGAGTTGTGTACAATGATAGGTTCACAAGCCACTAAAAGAACAAGAAGAAGCGACACCATTAGCTAAAACCAACTTAATGCTAATTCTTGTTACCATTGTGTTGCACTAATTCACATTTAGTGCCAAAGTGGTCTACATGGCAAACAGGATGAGGAATGCAACCATCAGACAAAACAGCCCCATAGCCTCAGACAAAGCAAAGCCTAGGATGGCGTAAGAGAAGAGCTGCTGCTTCAGAGAAGGATTCCTGTAACAAAAGACGCACACACTTAAAATAAGACTTGGATATAGTTTAAGTGTAACAAGCATTTAGATTCATAACAGTGTGTTATTAGTCATCTTTACCCCAAAATATTACTACTAGTCATTGTGCCTTATTCTTTCCTTTTAAAACCATTAGTACTCTGGCTTTAATGTACCTAGCATAGCCGATGATGAGGCTACCAAACACGGTCCCAATCCCTGCTCCAGATCCAGCCACTCCCACTGTGGCAGCTCCTGCTCCGATAAACTTTGCAGCGGTGTCGATGTCCCGGCTCACAGCACTGGTCTGGAAGCCTCGGACTGCCAGCTGCTGCATGGATGGGGCGACGCTCTGAGGCAAAAGTGAAACAGTCTGAAATGGGAAAAACGGGTAAGTGGAGAATTTAAATTATCGGAGAAAAAATGCAGATAAAATAGTTGTGTAAAGTAATTTCTCATTTATGGGTGAAATTGTTTTATATTACAGCCTGAAGGTGCGTTCACACCGAACGCAACTTCAGCAACTTTAGGGACTAGATTACATTTAAAATCTATGTAAATGACATCAAGCGACCGCCCTTCCAGCGACTAGATTATGCACGACAAGTCACTCAAAGTTGAAAATTGAGAAAATTGAGTTTCTCCTCAGGTCAGAGAAGAGTATGTCTGCAGAGCTGGAGGCTAAACTGAGAGGGCTGTACATTTCTACGGCTGCATGTTTACAGCCTTTTAAATTAAGTGCAGCCCTCTCAGGGTTGTCACGTCACTGGAGCAATGAAGCGACAAAGTAAGCAAAAAGCATCACTATGTTCAAGCGACTCATCAGGGGCGATTTAAGCAACTATAGTCGCTGAAATCGCATTCGGTGTGAATGCACCTTAAAACAAAAGGCCAAGTTGTCTTTACCAAGCAGGGTAACAAAGGAATTTTGCTAGATCTGCTACCTCACAACCTCACATGCTGGGTTCCTGCTTTAAAACTTAAACATGCTTTTCAGATAAGGACATTTATCAGTCCCCTGGACTGCAGAGTATCCTCTTCGTCGAAACTTTATTGGGTTATAAAATTAGGTAAGTATCGCACCTCTGACTTCCTGCCATCTGACACGACCGCTGCAGAGATTGGTCTGCACAGCACCCGGGATCCAGCACGGACCTGCAGAAATATGAAGATATACATAAAACACACAAAGACACAGATGGCTCTTTTGGGCTTTACAGGACATGGACTTAACAGTTATAAAAACATCCACTTGGAATTGTGAGCTACATGATATTTACAGGAAACAATGATTAACTAAAAGGATAACATTGATCTAAGCCATCTCTTTCCTATCTGCTGCCTTAATGATTTAGTGGGTATTACTGGGACGCTCCTATTAATCAGCAATGGATGATGGCAGGGCTATTGGCAAAACAGATAACTATAGGGAGCTAGTGGTGGTCGAATGATGGCACAACATATAATTAGTATATATGTCAAAGGGACAGCCCTAAGGTAAATCCTCAGTCTGTCTTCAGACCTGACTAATCCACATTAGATCAAGGCAGGGGCAAAGACAGCAAAGCTTTCCAGGCATGCTGGTGAGAACTCAGAAGTAGCCTGAACTTCATAGCCATGAATCAGGTGAGCCCTTATCCCAACAACGAATGAAAGTTAATCACACATGCCAAAAAAGCTAAAGGACATAAACATGGAAAAGGACGATTAAATGTTTGAGGACTTTGAAAAATGATCTGCTATTTTTAGCCACTATATTCTGAGCAGATTGGTTTTGAAAACCTGCAAATGATTCTGCTGCTGATTGAAATCTACCTGTAATCTTTTACAACTTCATGTCCTCTCACTTTACTCTACGCCTTTTCACCACCATTACAATCCATGTGAAATATGTATGATTGTATTCGTATGTGTACATGAGTGTATGCTTGTTTTATTTTTGCATTTCTTTTTTTATTTTCAATTTAGATTTTGTTCAATATTTTCATTGTCTTTTGAAATTGATTTGTGTGTACTACTATGTTTATGTTTATATATTATTTTTCCTCACACATCAAAGATTATTTGTGCAATTTGATAGCCTTTATTTTAAATTGTATGCATTTATTGAAAAGGTTGGAACTCTTATACAAACATTTTGGGATTAGTTCCCTCCTTGCACCTTTAACGTAGTTTTTCTTTTGATTGTATCGCTGGGTCTATGGGTAGCCACCGTGCCAGGATGGCTGAGTGGTCTAAGGCCCCGAACCCATTAATGAATCCTTCTGCTGCCGTGGGTTCGAATCCTGCTTTTGTCATATATATATTTTTTCATTTTAACATATTTAACACGGCAAATTCCACTTTTAAAAACACATATCTCAAAAATTTACATTTTAGCGTGTTTCCTGGGTTAGGCTTAAAAACACATATACGAAAAATATAAAAATGTTAGGATATTTCCTGGGTTAGGGCTAAAATAAAAGGGTTAGCTGGGTAGCTACAAATAAATTAACTAAAATAAAACTGACGGAAGTTTAAGTCACGTGGTGCACCTATCACGTCACCTAAACTGGCCAATGAGGGGCGCTGCGTGAGAATAGACTGGATGTCTATTGATACGTTTCCGTATCAACAGCCACAACCTAAATTAAATGAAAATGCATGAATGTTCTGAACTCCCACATCAGACAGTTAAAACTAATGCTTGGCCACTTATCTTGCTTTGACGTTATTTAAGTCCCAGATTCAAAATGTCCTGAATAATTCTTGCATGTTTAAACTGGTTAAAGTCAGATGTCCTTGATGCAGGAGCTGACATTACCATACTTTAACATGGGGTTAGAGCAGGCCTAAGGTTAGTCTGCACTGCTTAAAGTCAATGTTTCAACCAGCATCGTGTAATACATCATTTTCAGACAGATAACGTGTTGATGTGCAGTACACAGTAGATTCATACACACTGACCAGAGAGGGCGTGGAGACGAACTTAGCACAGGCGTACATAGTGAAGGGACGTCTGGGTCAGATCAACCAAAGCAGCGGTAAAATCTGCAGGAAACAGCACACACGACTAAACACATTAGATCGTTGGTTAGGTTACACTATAATTAGTTGGTAAACTAAGAAAGAACACGGTGAACCAAGTTAAACAGACTCGTGAGTAAGGTCAAGATCAACAATAATGACGCTCAATATGGTTGAAAAAAGACAGTTTGGAAACAGCTGCAGCGCTGAGATGCACTAATGTTGTAATAATAACAGAATACCTGAATTACACAGAGACGTCACCGTGTTATGAGTATGTATAATAGAGTTTAAGAAGGAGAAGGTTAGCTCTCACCGGTCTGAGGTAGAGGTCGAACACACGAGAGACATGCGCATGCGCAGAGGCGCGTCTTAGCACTTGATTTCCGGTGACGTAAATGCGGGGACGCTCATCAATGGGGCCCGGTGTCCTCAAAGCAGGGGTCTGATCTAAATATATATCTATAAATAAATATCTATAAATATCTAATATTCTCATTAAATAAAGGCGAAGTAAATGTTGAGCAAAAGACACAATAGCAAAATATTCAGCTAATCTGAAAAACAAAAACATATTACGGTTACAATAGTAATAGTAATAGTAACAGTATAGAACACAATTGCATGCAACCTTCTCTCTAACATTGGTCAAAACCTGTAAAAAAAAAAAAAAAAAAAAAAAACAGCTTAAACACGAGATGTGACATCTGCCCTCTCCTTTTTTATTTATTTATTTATTTATTTATTTATTTATTTTAATATCTTTCCTCATAATAAAGTCTGACTTAACAGTCAAAATTATGCAAAGAATAATAAATGTATTATTATTTTACGTATATTATAGAATAAAAAATGCATAGTTGAAAGGATGTTTTGTTAGTTGACGACATATGCAGACATGGTTAACAAAAAAAAAAAAAGAAAAGAAAAAAGAATGGAAGAAACAAGAAAAACATAAAAATTAAGCTAGTTTTGTTCCAGTCAAATGTATGAAACAATGAAAATAGGAAACATAAAGGGCAGAAATCCTTTCTCAAATCTTCAAAATACGTGGCAAATATCTTTCTACAAACTACATTAATATTTTTTTTGTAAATCTGAAGTTATTTCAAATTGTAATTATGTTTTTAATGCATCCAATTGAGTAACAATACAAATTCACGTGTTATTTATTAAAGATAAATAAATAAATACTGAATACAAAAACAACAATTTTTTTTTCCGATAAGGCAGGATTTGGTCATTTTCACTGAACATGTGTGCCACAACTCCCAACCAATAATAAATACATTTAAATAAGTAACCATTCTTCTTTTACTTTATAGTGACACAATCAGGAGTCAGTCACCAGTTAAAGTAGACTGAAGTAGTTGAAAATAAAAACCTTTAAAAAAAAAAAACAAGACAATGTCGCCAATAAATTCCTGGTACAAATTCATGTTTAAAATTAAATGTATAAAAACGTTCCCAGATGTCTGCAAATTAATGAATGAAATTAAATAAAGGGAAAGCACAACATATGAACTGTTTTTTTTAATTTTTTTTATTTATTTATTCATTTTTTAATTGTAGTAAACAGCTGAACGCCACCAGATGGCAGAAAAACATCACACTGGAAACCCTGTACCATAATTTGTGCGGGTTGTCTGGGATATTTTGTCCAAAGATGTATGTTGAAAACCTCAGTATTATTTGAGTCAACACTTGTTGACGTTAATCACACAAACAGCTCATGTGTGAGCGCTTGAATAAATAGCAATATAATTTACACTTAAAAACAAAGCCGGGTGAAATGGATCTGTTAGATTATCTGATCAGTAAAACGTTGAGTCTCGTTTTCCTTTTTTATCAAACCATCAAATTCGTGGTACGTGCATAGAATTTGAATGGAAGCACAGTCACGTCTTCATATTTCGGGTCGAATTGAACCCTATCGCCAATCTGTCAGGCTTTAATCAAGATTATAGTGTGTGATTTATAAATATGTTTCCTGATATGCTTTGTCATTTGTTAAGATGGCATAAAAACACCATTGGACTGAATATCTACATATGGATCCATGGTACTCATCGAAGTAATTAATCATATTTGTATATTTAAAGAATCAATTTGGTCAATGCTTTATCATATACTATAGTCTACATCTACCGCCATTAAAAATGAATGTGGGTTTTCCCCATCTCTAATTGTATTTCCTAAATCTACATCAAATATTCATTCCCTGGCTTTAAGTGGGCTTTCCCTTCTCAGAGATGCATGTCTGGACGCCCCCACAGAAGAGATCTCCATTTGGTGAAGCGGAAGGGAGATTCCTCAGCTCTAAGCCGACCCCCCCTCCTACTCCTCCGTGATGTCACGCGCCGAGACGTGACACTGTGGGGCGATTCCCTTCCTACGTCACTCACTCCCATATAAATACTGCTAACACAGACTCACACTGTAGCAAAAACCTCTGAACAACTAGCACCGGTGTCCAAACTGAGGATTACTGCTTTTTATTCTTTGGATTTATTTCCAAGACTGTGGTAAGTAGAATAACTAATGTTTGGTTTTTACATTATTTGGGAGCTTTAACACAAAGAGTCAACTATCTAGAAAATATACCATGATTTGAAGTGTAATAGTTTATTACTTTTGATGGAAGTATTCGTTGCAGTGCATTGATTTGTGTGTAGGGTAGAGGTTTTATCTTTCAAAGTATCACAAATTTACGCACAGATGCGTCTGTCCACAGACACTCCATCAGCGCACACAATGACTCTGAACAAAGGTGACAAATTGCGGAACATGGACAAGAGGAGGGGGAGCATGCCCTTCCCCATGAACCTGCCCAACCTGCACAGGAGGAGCATGCCGGTGGACGACCGCGATCTGCGCGCCACGACGCCCCAGACGGGACAGACGGACGAACTGTCCAACCTGCTGAGATCCACCTCCTACTCTCCGGGGGAGCAGCAGCACCGAGACAGCTGCGCGTCCGACTCCTCAGACTCAGTGATCTCCACCGGCAGCGAGACCGACTCCCAGGTCTACAAGGTGGTCCTCCTGGGGGAGCACGGAGTGGGCAAGACCAGCCTGGCGAGGGTGTTTGGAGGAGATGAAGACTGTGGTCACGACTACGATGAAGCAGGTAAATGATGAGTCATCTGTCCTGGCAGCACACACTGATGAATAGATGGCCATTGTCTGTGGGGCCACAATGTGAATACAAACCAGAGGTCTGCTAATTTTATTTCATATTGCAGATAAAAGGTGGAATTAAAAACATTTTAACTCAGTTATTCTGCTTGTATTTTTGGCATTTGGTTAAAATATCATAACCAAAAATAAATAAATATTCAGATTCTCTTCAACAATTTGTGTCCAAACAAAATAATTAGTGGTTTTTTTTTTGTTCATATAATTACAGATGGTTAGAATTTCAAAATTAGTGTTGATTTTTTTTTTTTTTTCCATTTTATTTTGTCTTAAATTTATTTATTTATTTTTTTCAGTGTTTCAGATTAGTGTTTAAAGCAGAAAAAGCGGTTTATCCTCCTGTTTATTTTAATGTGTAACAGTATTATCATGTGTTTTATGCTGTTTGTAGCAGAGCTTTCCAACTACAGGCTTCTTGTTTTGACACAAAAGAGTTGACATTGATTATTGCTATTTCCACCCAGGCACCAATTTTGCTCTCAGTAGTTCATCTATCAGGCACGAATCCAAATGCATAATATGAAGAGAACATGAAAGAACAGTGACGCATGCTCACAAAATGATATCAATATATTTTTTGATTAATAGTGTGTTTCACCATATATATATATATAGATATATTTTTTTGTTCCCCTTCAGGAAACACTTATGACAGATCCATCGTGGTGGATGAGGAAGAGACAGCCATTGTGCTGTATGATATCTGGGAACAGGTGAGAACCATCAAACATTATTGACACATTTGGCATTGATTATGGGAAAATTGATGATATTTCAAACAATGAGAATGATGAATGTGAGCCGTGCTGATGTAGATATACTCTTTCCTCCTGAAGGATAACAGTCAGTGGCTGAAGGAGCAGTGCATGAGGATGGGAGACGCCTACATCATTGTCTATTCAGTGACGGACAAATCAAGCTTTGAGAAGGCGTCGGAGCTCCGTATTCAGCTGCGCAGAGCCAGGCAGTCAGAGAATATTCCTATAATCCTTGTGGGCAACAAGAGTGACCTGGTGCGGTCCAGAGAGGTGTCTGTAGATGGTAAGTTTGTTTCAAGGTGTACAACGTTTAGAGAACTGATAGAATAAAAGGAAAAAACAGTATTTCTAAATTAAAAATTATATTTTTGAAATGGTTTTTGACATTATTACAGTAAATCTATGCTTTCCAGTTGACTGACCAGAACCAATAATGGCTTGTATTGAAATAAGAAAGAGAGAGAAAGAGATTTTAACCACATAGGACTTTTAATAAAAACATTTTATTGTTAAAAATGCATCAGTACAATTCTAAGTTTCTTTTTAATTCTTTATTGCAGAGGGAAGTGCCTGTGCCGTAGTTTTCGACTGCAAGTTCATAGAGACGTCTGCATCCCTTCACCACAACGTGCAGGACCTATTCGAGGGCATTGTCAGACAGATCCGCCTGAGAAAAGACAGCAAAGAGGAGAATGCGCGACGCATGGCCAACTGCAGACGCAGGGAGAGCATCAGCAAGAAGGCCAAGCGGTTTCTGGGGCGCATGGTCGCACGCAAGAACAAGAAGATGGCTTTCAGGCAGAAATCAAAGTCCTGCCATGACCTAACAGTTCTCTGAGGGGACACAATCGACACAAGGACTTCTCCTTTCTTTAGCCTCTGAAGACCAGACGCTGTGTGTGTTTTAACACTAACCCTAAAGGACTAATAGAGTTGTACAGAGATATATTTTTGTTTTTCAGACATTAAACAAGTCCAAACGGAGGCCAGAGTTGATAACAATGACTGGCACTGATTATAATATCATGATAGAGATGATAACCTGCATGAGGCTTTGGATATATTTGTTATATTTTATTTGCCTTAAACATGGTGCCATCATATTTGCATCAGTAAGAGAAATCAGCACAGGCTTGTTGTTTCTGTTTGATTGCAAAGGTTGACTTGGGGGTTGGGGTATTGTTGTGCTCCTTTATCTGGGGAGGGGGGGGGTTTGTGTATATATTGTACCATGAATGATGCTGAATGGACATCTCAATATTTTCCAAGACAAGTTAATGGATCGCAATCCTATAGGTTTAGGTTATCTGGAGTCATATTTACTTGAAATGTGGTACGCAGGTTCGTACTACTGCCAAGTTACTGAGAACCAATCACGGCTCACTGAAAACTGCTGTTATTCTTTGTTGTTATAAAACATTGAATCCAGGTTGTGAATGTATAAGTAAAGCAATAAGTTATATTAGTCTTGTGAAAAATGACATGATTTGAAAAGACTTTGTTTACGTCGAGTTCCTTTTTTCAATAAAATGAAAAGAAATGATGATAATAAGCATGACTTCTGGTCTTTATACTTCAGCAAATTTCTCGGTCAGGTGAAACAAAACAACCAAAAGTTGTCTCACTGATTTAAATGACATTAATATTCATGAGATTGTATCAGTGGAATGGAGCTTGACTTGGCCATTGGTTTTACAGGCAGGAAACAAGGTAGTTAAGCATGTTCTCTGAAGGTGTTAACCATTAATCTACTGAGGGAGTACAAGAACACCAATTTTCCACCAAATTTACATATTGGTGTTTCTGTGAAGGAGTTCACACATCTTTTGGAGAAGGTAAGATGACGCATCTTTGCTGAAATTGGACTAAAGTTGTAATTTTGACCAAATAAACATACTGCTAATGAAATAAGTCGTCTTTGTTTACATGGAATGTGACAGTTGTTCAGTAACCCTTAAATCAGCCATGTCAAGCATCATGCTTTGCTAGCTGTCGTATTTCTGTGATCCTTCTGTTGCACTCATTGATTTGAATGTAAAAACAGTGACATCTGCATATGAAAGATTCCTAGACTGGTAAATCTGTAACTGTGCAGAATCGGTGTTGATTGTTGTTTACTTTGAAGTAAACTATTCCGTGGGAACGCATGGCTAACAAAGGACTAACACCAGGGATCGTCGCAGCTCTTATGGTAAGATGCTTGGGAGTTTAAAGTGTCAGGTTTTGTTCAGTTATCTGGATAATGACTTCCTCTTTGTAGAACTCATTTAACACACTGTCTCCCAGTTTGCAGTTCTTTGCTCAAAGGCACCATGCTCGGGGGCAAATGTTAAAATTGGTGTCCCTGAAAACTACGACGGTATTTTCCCATGGTATCTAGCTAAGGTAAGGCAATCTGCTTTTGTGGGGATAAGGAGGTATCGTCACATGCATTTTCATTGGAAATGAATAGAGACTACCTTAGGGTGATGCCTGTTATGTTGCCTGTTAAATCACTTCTTAGATTTTAGATCCATGAAGACAATCATACAAATCAGGCTTGAATGCTAGATGTACCAGGAAATCCTTGTGCTTATATTTGAAGATTCAACATTTATAGTCAGCCAATGGCATTGATGTTTTTTTGATTATTTGGTGATGATAAAAAAAAAAAAAAAAAAAAAAAACACCACTGAAAGACACAGACAAAGAATCTGGGTGATTGAGAAGTGAGAACTGCATCAAAGCCTTTTTTTTTCCATTTCCTTTTGTCAAACTTTAGTGCTATTTGAATGCACGTCATCTCAGCTTTATTCTTGGTACAATAATAGAGCTCATCCAACGTCAGCCTCAGCCTCTGCAATTAGTCGGACTGTGTGGCAGGGGGATTGTTTCTGTTCATATATGTCACTCAGACATCCATTGGATTGTGTCATGGTTGTTTTTGCGGTAATGTGATGTCATCTCGTTCTGTGTATGATGCAGTCAGCTCAGTCTTTGTCTCAGACTCATTAGTGCATGACTCACTCACCAATCATGATAAATGGACAAAATGAAGCTCTCTTTGGGTGATAAATGGAAAGAGCGCCATTCATTCAGATGCGTTTAGGGTAAAATGTCCTCATGAAATGTTTTTCCTCACTGAGGTCTGTCAGTTATTTGATTTCATGCTAACGAGACATTGATGTTGCAAAGATACACTATAGATATTTTATACATCATGTTTTACTCACTGTGCACATACAAATTGAACAGTTTAATTAAAAAAGTGAATTATTTTGTTTAAAACAAACACCAAATTACATCAAATGTCAATAAGATTATTGTTAAAATTCAAAAACCTTTTGTCATTTTTTAATCAAAAATAAAAACCTATAATACCGTTAGATTTACCCACTTATAGGTAATATTTGAAAAAAAAAAAAAAACCTCAAAGGGTTTTTGAACAAAGCAAGTGCAGCGGCATCAATCATAAGGTATTGACATTCCAATAGTTTTACCCCTAGAATTATTGATTGTTGGCCAAAATTCAAGTTAATCATTGATTTGATATTAGGTTTTGTTTTGTAGGTATTTGACTCCATAGAAATATGAGTGGCTCGTTTTCAAGATTATCAATCGGCTGATATAGTCATAACATCACCCTCACAGACATTTCTGAGGGTTTGGGATCAATTGATCAGCAAGACACTGTTTGGTGCTTTCAGTTATTATTTTTGGTCTGCATGGCCAAGAGTTTGATTCCTGATCAGTTATTTCTTCTTATTTCAGTTACTTCAATCATAATAACTCAATCAATATGTACAGTATGGTTAGACAAACATGGGTAAGTTAGTATATAGAGCTATTTTCTTTAGTGTAAGCCAGGGGTCTGCAACCTGTGGCTCTGGAGCCTCATGTGGCTCTTTGACTTTTTTTGTAATGGCTCCCTATAGCTTCAAAAAATATATACTAAAATAATGAATTATTTCTTACAGAGGGGCATTCATCACAAAATGATGATTAATGGCATTCACTTCAAATAGAATTATGATAAAACAATTGGTTAACCTAAAAATAAATCACATTGTGCAATAACTTTGCCATGCACTACCTACATCACCTCCTGCAACATAGAGACCATCAACTTTCCTTGCACCTGGGGCTAACCTTAAGTTTGAAATCCCTGGTAAAATAACTAAACTAACAAAAAGACTATTCGAGAAGAAAATTGAGATTTTATGTGAGTGAGAAAAGATTTATTTGAATGTCAACATGCCGGCTAAATAAGCATTGCTTGATATGTTGCAAGAAATTAGCATGTGTTGACCAACATGATCATGTGTTATCTAATTTAAGTTATTTTCTGTAGCCCTTCAAATCCAATAACTCATAAAATTATTTGATATTGTATTAACTGTATAGAATTTTATACACTATATTGTCTTCACTGAGAAGGTATTTTTTCAGCTCCAGAAGGACTTTAATCCAGGTAAGATGAGGCAAAAATGGCTCCTTTGAAAGTAAAGGTTTCAGACCCCTGGTATAAGCCATCAGTGTCTGTCATAAGCTGTTTGGTGTCCCTGGCAAGAATTTAGGAGGCACCCGTTTAGATGTCCTAGCATCCTCACTTAGGCCTATACTGCCATTCTTAACCTCCTTCCTCCACCAAGTGTTGAGTGATGCTGTTTGATTTCATGGATGCTTTTAAACAACATACATCTTCAAATCAGAAACGTTAAAAAGCCGAGCATTTTCAAATGAAAACATCAAAACCAAAACGACTTATTCAGGCTTAAATCCTGGGTTCATTAACAGCATCATCAGCTAAAAGTTCTTGTTTCTTAGGGATGTCCATCTTTAATTGTTAACAAGGTTCTCTGTCTGGTTTTTTTGTGTCATTTTGTCACAGCTCCACAGTCTGCCGGCTAATTACAGTGACCTGGTAGTAACAGGTGATGACGAAGGGATATTTGGAGTTGATGCTCAATTTCTGTATGCTCTGAAGCCCCTGGACAGAGAGAAACAGCCATCCTACTCTCTTCAGGTAAAAAAAAAAACACTGTGTTATTAAATTTGAAATTTTTTACACAAAGTTCATAAAAGACAAACTGTGTCTCCATGGAGAATACAGCTCTCATTATTTGGATATGCGTGTTTTTACGCGGTACAGGTGTCCTTCAGAACATCGGTGCATCGTCAGACCTTCACAGTTGAAGTGTGTGTCATTGACAAGAATGACAATGTCCCCACTTTTATTGAGGAGAGCATGAGAGGCAGCGTGCAGCTCGGGCTGTTGAAAGGTATGAAAACCTTGAGCTCTGATTGGATTCTGTAATACAAAAGTTTTTCAGCGTGAGACACATTTGTCTGTCGGCTCTGCTTTTTCACCACATGATTTTTGTGGCTAACCATGAAAAAAGAAGCTGATGTCAAAGCTAATATCAGGATGTGTACATTTAATGCTCCTACAAACTTGATTAGTGATGGTTCTGCCAGTTCATAAAATATCTTTAGTCCATTTGAATTTTTTTTATTTTTTTTTTAAATTTATGTTAACCATTTAAATTCAGGTAGACAAAATATTCAATCTACTACGTTAGTGACTATTTTAGGAAACTGTCACATTATTTTTTTATTGCTGTGACAAGCAGGTCTTTAAGGAGCAACTGTAATCAGATATGAAGGGTATAAACGTTAAATTGCTGTGTACAGACTGGTTTTCTTTTATTGAAGTTGTGACAACTACAACAATCCATTCGTCAGTGGTAGGAATATGTTGTCCCCATTGCACTGCCTGATCCAATCCTCACTTTAACACATACTGCAGTATATTTAGGGTGAATTTGGTTTAACATTCCTTGAAAGATTTAGGAATCTCAAAACTCCTTCTTCTTTGCAGAGTGGTGGTACATTTCAGAGAACACCAAACATACAGTTACAAACTACTCCATATTTGTATTCAAATTTGGTTTACTAGTCCACAAGTACACATTACCAGTAAAGCAAGAAGTGAAACTAGTACTACTAATATACTGAAAAATGTTCCATAGTACTGCTAGTAAGACTTATATATTACTAGTACAGTGCCTGTCAGAAGTATGTATTCATACAGTGGGAGCTTAAGTAAAGTTGTCAATTATGGCTAAATAAGTATGTGTTTGATGGTTAATTTGTAGGTTGCAAAGTCTTCCTGCTGTCTTTTTGAGTATTTTTTGTATAATTATTGTTTTTGTTGCCATTGTAGTGTGATTCTGGAGTCATTTTGTATTTTTTTTTCATCTTATTTGGTGTAGTTTTGTGCATTTCTGTTGTCACTCTGGGTGTATAAATATTTAGTTTTGTGAATTTTGAGTCATTTTCATATTTTTGTTGTCGTTTGGTGAATTTTTCTGTAATACATGTTTTTTCGAGTCATTTTGTGTGTTTTTTGAGCCTTTTTGTATATGTTTGTGCATTTCTGTTGTCATTTTGCGTACTTTTTAACAAAAATATTGTTTCGCTTTTTGTTTTATTTTACTCATTTAGTATATTTGTATTCTAAATACCTTATGTGTGAAGAGGATGTGTTTTTTCGCTACCTGCCCTCCTGGTTATCGTGCGGGACTCTCTCCATCTTTTTCGTGGGTTTTCTCTCCACACATGCACGTGCATCAGCTGTGCACGTGCACATACTCCGTCACAGGATGTTGAAATGCGGGTGTAGAGAAAAAAAAAGACGGACCCGCGAGAAGTATTTGCAACTTCACGGAAGAGTTCCGTGAACTCTTTGCAACTCTCTCTCTAAACAGCTCAGGGAGCGTTCAGCATGTACATCCAGGGTGCACATTAGGTCATATACCACATGGTGAAAATATCAGCGTTTAGAATTCCGAATCCGTGGAGAAATTTCCTTTTTTGCTGTTCGCTTTCAACATAACCGCGACCATTGGCAGCCAATAACTTCCAATAACTTCCGGGTCCAATCCGTCCAGTCTAAACAGCGAACAGTCAAACAAACATGAAAGTAAACATTTTGAAATGACCAAATGACTCCAACATAACGGATGCACACACTCAAGGTATTTGGACGCCTTTGACAAAGTTTCAGGTCGAACACATACCGCGTCGGGGAGATATTCGCTTAACAAACACACACACGTATGCGGAACTTTCTTGCTTTTATAGGTAGATAGATAGATGCGCTAATAAGGGGCAGGGGAAAGTAAATTTAGGCTTGCCCTTTGTTTTCAAAAATATTATATATTATGATCCATCCTACTTCATTTGCAATAGGTCTACTAGTACTAAAAAGAGTATCAGTGAGATATTTTGAGTTCACTAGTAGTAGCTACTAGTAAACAAACATTTTGTTTTATTTGAAGAGTAAACTAGTGCATGAGTAGCCCTTACTAGTAAATCTGCGAGTTTACTTGCACATTTTTAAGGTCTACTAGTAAACAACTTTCCACCCATACTAAGGTAGTTATATAGGGAGTGGAGGTAGCATTCCCTCTTCTTGGCGTACATTTTCCAAACTTTAATAAAATAAATATTTCTCGCTTTAAATAACTTGGGTTTACAATACTTTTTTGCCACTGGTTCCAATCATGTAATACCTACTTCCGCCCATTGAATTGTGAATTGTGTCTGATCACACCTTATTTTTTATATTACCACCGACAGGGCTCACAGTCCAACAGGCTTTTTTCGAGTTCCTTCCTGCATTTCTCTGATCTACAGCAAACACTGTTTAATGTTTGCAATATTAAAAAAAAAAAGCAACATTACTAAAATCAGATATAAGAAGAAGACAATGGTATGTTTGCATCATACTTTGTCTCCAAACTGGGTGGGTCTTTTTGACTGCTCTGCAATTCCACACTTTTCAGTTTCTAATCATCCATCTCACAGCTTTTATGATGATTTGATCTCCAAGGAGAGGCTTGAAGATACATGTTTATGATGAATATTTACAGTAAGTTAAAATGGAAGACTTTCATTTGCCACTCCTTCTTCCTGTATCACAGGAATCCCATTCATGCAAGTGGAAGCTCGAGATCGTGATGATCGTAAAACAGCCCATGCTGAGCTGCGGTTCAGTCTGATGGAGCAGACGCCAAGAATTCCCTCAAGTCAGATGTTCTTTATTGACTCTAACACTGGAGAGGTCTCCCTCACTGAGGAAGGTAAATCTGGAATGAATCCTGTTGTTCAGAAATGGAAATGGTGAGATTTCTTTTATCCAAAATAAATTTACAGAAAAATACTTTACTTTAAAAAGGTCATTGGTCAATTTATTCAAGATGAACTTAACCCCAAAATCTATTTTTTTTCTGCTGATTTTTTAAAAATTTGGTATGAAGTAGTGGATTCTTGTCAAACTCCTGACATTTTAGTCCAAATATTTCAATTTGGTGTAATTTCCTGTAAATGTGTAAGAATGAATGCACTCTATGGGTTGAAACCCGGCTATTACACTTCCATTTTTCTTTTGGCTGAGAATTGTGATTTATGATGTTTTGGTGGCTTCTTACGACTCCAATCACCACTGTTGGCCCCGCCCCTCCTATTAAAACTAGCACCTGTTGACTCTGCAATATGTGGTCAAAAGTTTTCAGTACAGTTTTCCCAAATTCATTCAAAAAAATACAATTCTTATTATCATGTACATAATATACGAATGTTTGTAGAGTTGTACAACACAGTGAGTGTACAACATATATGTGAATTTATTTGTTTTTTTAAAAAAAATGCAAGGTTATTTTTTGGCACTCGGGTCATGTGACCACCGTTTTCTTCTGTTGCACAATTCTTCTCCACAGAGGAAACAGTGAAGCGACACTGCACCCAGCAGTTCATTTATGGTACTGCAGAAAAAATGAAGCAGAAAGCCGCCGACCGTCTGATTTTATAATGAATTTACAACATTAAACGTGGCGTCGACGCAAATTTTTGCAGTCAACATTATCAATTATGTAACTAATCATTTTTGGCATTATTGTATGTGTTACACACATTGTGGTTTGCACGAATCTCAGACAATACCTTTGCCCCTCCTGGCAAGAATCTCAAACTCTACGTATGGCACGCATGTCAGCCAAAACATCAGGGTTTAGTTACTCTTTAACTTACACTTTAAAATCACACTTTTTAGCCTCTTAATTGATTTTCACTGCGTGCGACTGTTTACGATCACATTCGCATTGCTATCATTAAGGTGATCTCGTAAACATATGTAATATCTATGTCACTGTGACTGCCCAGGAGCCTCTGCTCTGGACCCCGAGATGTGCGGCCGTTATAAGCTTTCAGTGATGGTGAAGGACATGGCCGGCAGGACAAACGCCTTCTTCACCACAGGCATCGTTACGGTGGAGGTAACTGGAAACACTTGGGCATCACCTGACCCTGTTCGACTTCAGGAGAACCTTCCCGGCCCTTACCCCATCCCCATCTCACAGGTCAGAGCCAAGAATCACAGCATCATTTGACACTTTAGCGTTATTATCTTAAATCAATGCTTAATGCAGTTACACACCAGATTTATGCATGTCATAAACCAAAGATGGTCAATACCGTAGAGCTAGTAAAGTGGCATCATGTTGCTAGTTGCTGTTTTTAGCACAGCTCTGGATCTCCCAAGGGACCAAATGTTGAATAATTGATGATTCCTAAATGCCATGGATCCTTTAAAGCTACCTTCTGATTAAGTCCCTTAAAATCTCACACCAGCCAATAAACTGCTCTGTAGAATAATCTATAAATTATTGAACAGCACAGGCAAAAATCACTGTAATTGCATCTGATCTGTCATATAGAAAGTGGCTTTATTTACTCTGTACAATGCAGTATATTACAGACTTTCCTCTTCTGTGAAATGACTGCGATGCATTCAAATATAAATAATATGAGAAAATAACTTAATGTCTTCACAGACAAAGAAGAAGTGGAACAATGCCCTGTATTTCAGAAAAATGAACAATGTTTATTTACTTCTTTTAATGCCTGTGTAAGAAATATATCCTCACAAAATCACATCACATACAGGTTTATTATCTTTTAGACACAGACAAGACAGAAAATATGACAAAATATTAATATTAGTTATTATCCTTGAGAAATAATAGTAATGTTAGTGATGTACTGGTAGTAGTAAAAGTGAAATAAAGCCCATACAAAATCATGCAGATCCCATCCATTATTGTACTCTTACTGTAAATCCTGTCTAAGGGTTTCTTACTGGTTTAACCTTTTGGCTGGTACAGTATTATCCATATCAGCTCCAAGTCTAAAAATAACCTAAAAGCAGTCAGAGCTTTTTCTTACACGTGGGGAAAAATCCCAGAACAGAGGCAGCTTCATCATCTCAGTTTTATCTTTTTTTCTTTAAATTAATGGTGAATTATTGTGCTTTATTTTATCTTATATAAATATGTAAAAACCAGTGTGGATTGTACGGTTTTTAAAAAAGTGAACGCATTACGTCCATTTTGAGAGTATCTGTGGCCACTGAAATGCCTCTCCACCCCCGGCCTTCTCCCACCTCCCCCACACCCGCCCTCAGCCTCTCATATCTGCTGTTCAAACATCTCCTGCCACCCACTGACAATGTGTGGATTCACCAATGAAGGAGTCATTTTTTTGTCATATCTTCAAATGCCAGTTCACTTCAGTGAAATTCATGATTTGATCTTTTTGGTATCATCTGAAATAATAAGTTCAATAATCCACACCTTGGTGTGTTTTTCTTTTTAAGTGCATATTGTTTTTAGAATTACATTATTTTGTCTCAGTGCAAGTGTGATTGCCTGCATATGTTTAATACCTGTGTGTGTGTGTGTGTGTGTGTCTGTGTGTGTGTGTTTCTTTGAACTTTGAATGAAATACATGTCAAAAGGGTGAAAAGTCCATTACAAAATCATACACTTCAAAACCATTTACTTTCCCACTCTCCTTATTCATCTTGTTTCAAAGTCACACCAACTTAGATCAGATGAATATCAAAATGAATAACGACTGAATAACTGGTCATTTTTCCTGATTATCTGATCAGATCAATTTGTCTATAACTCTGAATACAAAATGCATGGGTTATTTTTCTCCCTTTGTTACAGAAAGGATTGATTTCCAAGATCTACTAATTGTGTTCTCCAATTTTCCTAAACTCATATTATTTAATGCAATCAGCAGAATCACTTGAAAGTAATGGAATCTATTGAGTAAGAAAGAGAGACTGTGATTAAAGAAGTCAGAGCTTTTAATAGGACTGAATCGTCAGTTTTCACAGTTGGATGAATTCTGATTATTCGCCCATCGTGGTCACAGCCATCCGTTTCCAATGATAGTTATATCAGTGTGGCACTACAGCAAATCACTAAAACACAAAAATAATATCATTAATTCAGATTTGGCCTATTTACAAAAGTTAAATGTGTGAATAGCAGTTGTTGGCAGGTGATTCTCTAAAACAATCCTTAACACTGGGAGAATCGAAGCTGTTTTGTCACTTTTTAACTGAGGCTTTAGAAATTCTTCCTTGTATTTAAACGAGCCCTGTTCTTGTCATTAGAACAATGCAAACACCTCTGTGTAGTGGAGTTACAATTATGCCAAAACCTCAGAAACACAACAGGTTTTATTCACTCAAGTTCTTTTTGTCTTCTTTTTGAATATGTTAAGCTTTCCTTTATTCATACAACAGTTTTTCAGGAAACATCAAAGCGATCAGCAGACGTCTCTGAAGAAGACTGGCAGTTGACAGTTGAAACATGTCAGGAGATCAAAGTTAATTTCCTTAAAAAAAAAAATAAATAAAAAAAAAAATAGTTCTCTGAATAACTGAAACCATAACATATTATGTTTTATTCATGCCCAACCATTCACAAACAAACTCAGCGTTGTTTAGAAATGCAACAAAGTAATGCATTTTGTTTTGCAAATAAGAAACAGACCTATTAAACAAATAGAAAATATTTTTACAAGTTTTATACATAAAAAATAAATATGTTTTTAATTACAAAAATGTGCTTCAAGTAAAAACTCAAATTTTTCCATGAAAAAAAAAACCCCTTTGTCAGGATGGGGTTTTATTTTGGAGGGCAGGGAGGAACTCTTGGCCTCCAAAAAAAATAAAAAAATTATATTTTACTTCATTTTTTTTTATTTTAAAGCTTAAAAAAAGTTTATGAATGATGTCTTATATTTGCAAACCACACTGAATCGTTGGTTGTGAGTAAAACATTTGTGTTTTTTTTTTACATGATTTGAACTCCATATACCTAAATGTTTGAAGTCACACAGGGATACAAGCTATCAAGTGTGTGGCTAATGTGAAGCACAGGACATCATTGGGACGTCGTCCTCATTGTGGCCAGATGGTCATCTCTACTTTAGAAAGCGATAGTGGGAGTGTGGTGTTTACAGCTTCATTTCACAATGGCTACAAACAAAGAATCTTCAAACAACAAAATGCTCCTGCCTATATGGCGTCCTAATGTGTATCCAATTGCTATAATAATACCACACTATTATCATTTTCCATTTTTTTTCAAAATAAAAAAAATTAGTGACATTATATACGGGTAAAAATTGTCATGGGGATAAAAATTAAAAACACAAACAACATTGGAAACTAGAATATAAATAGAGCAGTTAATGTTAATGCCGAGTTAATGCTAATGCTAGGCTAATGTTGTTAGGTTATTGCTATTGCTGGGTTAAAGCTAATGTTAGGTGAATGCTAATGCTATGTTATTGCCATTGTTAAGCTAATGCTAGGTTGATGCTAGGCTAATACTATTGCTAGGCTGATGGTAATGCAAGGCTAATGGTAATGCTAGGTTAAAGCTATTGCTAGGTTATTGCTAGGCTAATGCTAATGCAAGCTAATGCCAATGATAAGCTAATGCAGTGTAATGCGGGCCAGCATCTGCATCCTCACTTGTATTTTCTTCAGGAAATGCAAATGTTTTAATTATTATATTATAGGTAAAATTAACTGTAGGGCTCCATTGTATATGACATTACATTATTATGTTATTTACGTGTGCAGGAGTAGGGGGTACATGGCTTCAGGTTAAATGTCTGAAGGGGTACATGACTGTGAAAAGTGTGGGAACCACTGTTTTAGAGAGTTGTGTGAAGCAGTAGAGATATGTTTGTGTTCTTTGTCAATCGTTGTATATAAAAGAAAGTATGTGTATATACTGTATATATATATTTTTGATTATTTGAAAAAAGGCAACTCAAATGTACTTGTTGAATGCTCACATTTCTATAGTGTGTATTATAGAATGAGGGTACCTTGTTGCATTTTTTTGCTCCTGCTTGTTTCAGTCTTGTTATATATTTTGAATTTTGATTTATGTTTGAATATTTTTTTTTGTTAGACTGAAACAAACAAATACACTGAAACTGAAACTATTCACCCAAAATGCACAGAAATGTATAATTGAGTGCCATTGTTTTGTTTGGTTAGTTAAATACAATTTGCTCTTATGTTTGTTTGCTTTTTGCACATGATAAATGACAAGCAGTGCCTTGTGCTGCCATTTTGAAATTCAACATACCTACTCCCCAGACTAAAGTACCTTAAGTAGGTGAGAATTTATTGCAGATATTTGGACTATAACATATACAACCACTACTCATCATTCAATACTTTTTTCCACATTTCGACATCTAAATGCACATCTAAAAGCCGACTTATCTGTGTGAAGTTTGTTTGTGTGCAGAGTGTGATATTCAGTGAAGGAGATACACACGTTCAGTGTGTGTGCATGTGCTCTGAGCGAGCCCCTGCCCTTGTTGGGTGCTGTTTGATGACTGCGAGAGCTTTTTCAGCCTGTGCTCTACTGTCTGTCTGAAGTTGTAAAGCTGAGTGGAAAATCCCCTTCAGGCTACACGGTTACTTTTAGCTCTGCTCTCTGTTTCTTGTCATTGTCAGTGTATTTGGTTAGCTCCTTGTCATGTAAATAAACAGCCTAGCTTTGGGCTTCAACATCCCACACACTATTATATTGTTTAGTTTTGTAAAACTGGTAGACAAACGATTAGGGTAATGCTAAAGATTACAATGATGTAAAGTTTTTTGTTTTTTTTTTAAACTAATAGCGTTAAAAACTTGTGGGTTTTTATGTTTCGTTTTAGGTGAAATGGTTTGGGAGCCAGGCAGAGTACAGTCTGGAGGGGGAGTTTCCAGAGATGCTCTTTACCATCAGCAGAGAAGGAGTGATTTATCTTAATGCTCCTCTGGACAGAGAAACCCAGGACCAGGTTTGTGCAGTGATGCAGGCTGAACAGATTTAACACAGTTACATAAAGGGTCACAGATACTGCTTTATTTCAAAAAGCTGGAGTAGTCAAGATAATGGATCATCTTCTCATTGGTTCTTTTCCCGATGTCAATTTTAATCTGACTTTACATTAGAGAAGGTCAATATTTCTTGACTTGCAAAGTTAACTGTCATGTATGGGGTGCCAATTGTGAAGTTACGCATGCTAAGACAAACAGCAATTTTTTGCAACATTTAGCAACAAACCACATTTAAGAAACGTATGTGAATTTTTTGTATGTAACTTTTGACTAGATTTACAGCAATATTTGGGAAATTTGTGATATTTGTTTCTCGTAAAAAATATACATTCAATGTTAAATCTAAATGTTAAATGTAAATGTTAAATGTTAAATCTAAATGTAAATGTTAAATGTAAATCTTAAATGTTAAATCTAAATGTAAATGTTTAATGTTAAATGTAAATGTTAAATGTAAATGTTAAATGTAAATGTTAAATGTAAATGTTAAATGTAAATGTTAAATGTAAATGTTAAATCTAAATGTTGCAGGTGAAACTAAATATTTAGCTACTATACAAATTTACATTTAGATTTAACATTTATATTTAGATTTTAAATTTAGATATAACATTCAGCATTTAGATTTAACATTTATATTAGATAGATAGAGATTATTTATTCATTTACTGACATGACAGCTCAATAAAAAGACAACAGAAAGCAACACACAGAAAAACCCAAAAGACACCCGAAAAATAGCGCAACGATGATAAAACGTAACATTTAGATTTATATTTTTACAAGAAAACAATATCACAAATTTTCACAATCACAATTTCAGTTGTAAATCTGGTGTAAAGAAACAAAACAAAAAAACATGTTTTTTTGCTAAACGTTGCAAAAAGTTGCTGTTTACTTTAGCATGCGCAACTTTACAATCGGCGCCCCGTAATCTGCATGATTTCATCATGCTTTAATGCATTGATTAACTGTCATTGTCCTTCCAGTTTTACCTAGAATTAGGCAAGTGCATGTTGCAGATTTATAAACTGGATATATTTTACAGGACATTTCATTGATATAATAACCATTGGAAGATAATAAACCTTGAAGAACACAAAAAATGTTTCTCCTCTTTTCTTCTCTTTTGTAGAAATTGAGAATACTCTGTAATAGTCCCTTTATAAGCATAGAATATGCAGAATGTTGAACATAATGTGCTTCCATTCTATTTTACTGCTTTTGTAATTTACAAGGCTATATTACATCATGTACTGGGCAGGAGAACATCTCACATAAAGTAATAAATATTCACAGCATATAAACTCAAAGTGACATGTTGATAAATCCAGTACATCTGAATCAGGATGTCTTTTAGAAACCTTGTCACCTCACCGTTTAACTAGATCAACTGAATGGTTTCTTTCTTTTCCTGCATCAGTTTTCTGATGATAATGTTCTTTGTTTCTGTTGTTGCTCTTTTCAGTTTCAAATCAGTATCGTGGTCGAGCGTCCAGATGGCAGAGAAATTGCCAAGCCGGTTGAGCTGCGAGTGATGGTGGGAGATGCCAATGATAATAGACCCACCTTCCCACAAGCACAGTATCATACTGTGGTTAAAGAGCTGGCTGCACGAGGTAGATTATTGGGTTTTTACCAATACAATAGAACAGTGGTTCTCAAACTTGTTTGGCTCAAGTACCCCCTTTCTCTTATTTCTGAATCCAAGTACCCCCTTTGTCTGACTACAACATTTTACTGAGAAATGATTTAAAAACAACTATAGAGTGAGGACGAGTGAGGGGCGGAGAGAACAGCAATTTCAAATCTCTACATGTCTTGTACATACAGTGGATTTGACAATGACAAAGGAGAGTTTGATAACACACATTTTAAAGAATCTCATTTTGTAAACAAGTGGAAAGAAACAATATTTAGTGCTATTTTGGATAGTGACGCCATTTTGATATCAAGAATTTCTGATGACTCCAAAGACATTTTTTCCAAGAATTAGTTTTTGATCATGTTTTTTTTTTTTTTTTTTTTAATTGCATTATAATTTAACTAAATTCACAAAGTGAAAGTATAGAAATACAGTTGTTTAAAACTGGGTGTTGTTTTAATTTTAAAAAATTCAAAAATTCATTATGATTTTTTTGAAATTACAGGCGACCCCATTTAATCTCATGGGGTCCTGACCCCAAGGTTGAAAAACACTGATTTAGTGGATCCTGAATAGATTTATTTCTATAGTTTTGATCATTTCTGGTCATCTCATGCCTGCTGGGCGGTATCAAGACTCACACTTTGTTAATTTTCCACTCCCTCTCTCTCAAGTACCCCCTGTAGAGTGCCGTACCCCCATTTGAGAAACACTGCACAAGAAAACATACATCATGTATTTTGTCAGTTTACAATTTATTTTCTTACTGCAGTTACAAAGTTCACCTAATATTTCAAAATTCTTAACATTTTTTTTTTTTCAAATATTAAACTGAAAATTAAATAAAGGATTATTATTTCATTGCACAAACAAATATGAGTTTAAATGGATTATTATAGCTTACATCTACTTTAATTTACCAATGCAGTGAAAAAGTCCATTTATTAAGTATGTTTATGACAGTTTAACAATGGTCTGGTTTCATGTGAATGTATCCTAACTTACACCAAACATCAGCTGGGACACTCTGCTGCACCCTTTTGACACTGATCAGGAAGAGGATACACAGATGTTCTAGTACCTAGGTTCTCAAAGTGGGGTACGGGTACCCCCACACGTACGCAAATTGTCATAGGAGATACGTGGATAAAAATGACAAACAGTGACAACATTAAAACTACAATATAAATAGAGCAGTTATTATTAATGCTAGGTTAATGCTATTGCTATGCTCATATTAATGCTAATGCTAGGCTAATGTTATTGTTAGGCTAATGCTAATGATAGGTTAAAGCTAATGTTAGGTGAATGCTAATGCTAGGCTAATGCTAGGTTACTCCCATTGTTAAGCTAATGCTAGGTTGATGCAAGGCAAATGCTATTGCTAGGCTAATGATAATGCTAGGTTAAAGATAATACTAGGTCAATATTAATGCAAGGTTCATGTTATTGCTATGCTCATATTAATGTCAATGCAAGGCTAATGTTATTGTTAGGTTAATGCTGTTGCTGGGTTAAAACTAATGTTAGGTGAATGCTAATGCTAGGCTAATTCTAGGTTATTGCTATTGTTAAGCTCATGCTAGGTTGATGCTAGGCTAATGCTATTGCTTGGATAATGATAATGCTAGGTTAAAGCTACTCAGTCAATATTAATGCTAGGTTAATGCTATTGCTATGCTCATATTAATGATGATGCTAGGTTAATGATATTGCTTTAGGTTATTGCTAGGCTAATGCTAATGCAAGCTAATGTCAATGATAAGCTAATGCAGTGTGATGCGGGCCAGCATCTGCATCCTCCCTTGTAGAGTAGGGCTACATTGTATATGACATTACCTTATTATGTTTTTTAAGTGTGCAGGAGTAGGGGGTACATGGCTTTCAGGTTAAATGTCTGAAGGGGTACGGGACTGGGAAAAGTGTGGGAGCCACTGTTCTAGTATGATATGTTGGTTTGTTGAAACCTTTTGAGGCTAAGCTTGCTTTTATGGATCTCCATTGACTGATATGTGGTGTTTTTCGCCCCACAGGAGCAGAAATCCTGACCGTGCAGGCAGCTGACAATGATGACCCAAAGACGGACAACGTGCGGATCTCTTATCGTCTAATTGGACAAATTCCAGAGAGTCCTCGTGCACTCTTCAGAGTAGACCGTGATTCTGGAGTCATATCTGTCCAAGCAGACAGTATGGAGGGCACTGCACCACAGTACACCCTGACCATCACTGCTGAGGACGCCAAGGGTGACTCTACACATGACATTGCTTAACCTCTCTAAAGGACATTTGATTTTCAGAATGTTTGTTTGTTCTCATTCTGGGTATTTCGTTTTATTTTTGTTGTTGTTGTGAAAAACCATCAAAAATGGAATCCAATCTGAAACAGTAGGCAGCCTTTACTATACGAGCCACTTAAGCCCCACCCACAAAATAAACAGGCTGAGAGGGAGCCACAGATCAATAATACTCATACAAACACTGCATATTCATTTTTGTTTGGTAATTTTGTCAAGAAGGGAAGTAGTTAAAATAACAATTATTATTAAATAATAAAATACTGTACATGTACCTAGATATATTTATAACTGTCCTCAGACTTTAGGAAGGCTTTCATCAGAGAGATGAATTTGCATCCATAATATGAAGGTGCAAATTAAAAAAGGAAAAACAACATTGATTGACGATAAACATCAAATCATCATATAAATCATCACATGGAGTTTTCTGACCATCACTCACAGTAGCTGGTCACCCCTTTGCTGGAGCTGCTGTGTCAGTAGCTCCTCTGAAGATGTTTACACGCTTGCCCCTGGGGTGACAAATGATGTCGTCTTCATGACTCATGGACACAGGGTGTTATACGAAGGCAGGATGTGGTACTTGCCGTTCCTTGTTTATTTGCGTGACGAGCTGACCCTGAGTCACTGACAGAAGCTATGACGGTGTTTCCTGGCAGGTCTGAACAGCTCCTGCACTGTGGTGGTGACGGTTCAGGATGAGAACAACAACCCACCGGTCTTCTCCCAACACGAGGTACGGGGTCACATGCAAAACGCACGCACAGATCAAGTAATTATTGGACGTAATTACAATAAAACCCTAATATTTGACATAAAAATCACTGAAAAAAATGAAAGCCTATTGGACTACGGACTCAATGCATCAAACACTGATCTAATTTTCCTCTTAGGGAACTAAATATGGCCTCTAATCTCAGTGTCATGCCCTCTACCTCTGGCATCTCCTGAATTGGTCCGTTGGCACCATCTGGTGGTCTCCATTCATCACTGTCCGGACTACTCACCTCTGATCATCAGGATTGCTTCCAGCTGCGGCGGGGAGTGGTCTCCCCACCTGCAAGTATTCACACCACTACTTAAGACATCGGCAGACCACAAACCAACGCCAAACCATAAACAGTGTTCACTTTGACCCTCTCTGCCGCTGGGATCTCTCCTGCCTCCTTCCCACCTGCAACTACCATCACCTCTGAAATCCCTCAGCTCACTCCACCCTTCAGCTGGTTCTTCCCCACTCCTGTGCCAGGCTCCGTCATTTCTTCCGTGTTGACTGCAGCTCGAGCGTCTCCGTGTTCCTGCCCATTTGGGGTTCAGAGGTTTTCTTTGTTAGTTTAGCCCATTCTGAGTTTATGCCTTTAGACCTAGGATTTTGTTTGTTCGTCAGTAGTTTCCTGATCGTTTTTATTTAATCTTAGTATTAGGTCTCCCTCAGTTTGCTCAGCACTTCTTTAGTTTCTCCACCACCCCACTTAGGGCGCTGGTAGGTTTTCTGTTATATTCTGTTTATGGAATAAATCATTTAATTGTATCTGTGCCTCCTGTTGTGTTGTCTGCGCTTGAGCCTCAGTTCAGTCTCGTGACAGTATGGTTTGGCCATAATGAGCTCAGCAGACCGCACTACAGATGAGGCCTCAGCCGCTCATCATGCTGTAGTTAGTCATGAAGCGACTCTAAGCCGGCATGAGGAGCTACTCAAGACTCTCGTGTCTAGCGTTAAAGCTCTAATCAGCCAAATGTCTCACCTGACTGGTCAGCAGTCCGTGTTAGCATCTTCACTAGCTGCGTCAGGTTGCCAGCCTACCCCCAGTAATGCCCCCGAGACGACGGTTGTAGGTTCTCCCTCTGCTCTGGCCACAGTAGGCCGTGAACCCACGGTTCCGGTTCCTGAGCGCTATGCTGGAGATCTCGGCTCGTGCCAGGCCTTCCTGACTCAGGTTTCACTCGTCTTTGAGTTACAACCGACCTCCTACGCGTCCGATAGGGCTAAAATCGCATATCTAATTGGCCTTCTACGAGGGCCTGCACGGGACTGGGGAACAGCTGTGTGGGAGAAACAGGGGGAGATCTGCACCTCCTACTCCCGCTTCTCTGCAGACATGAGGCGCGTCTTCGATCACCCAGTTCGGGGGCGAGACGCTGGAGATCGCCTCATGGCCCTGAGGCAGGGGGTCCGCAGTGTTGCAGAGTACTCCGTGGAATTCCAGGCCCTGGCAGCTACCAGTGGGTTCAACGATCCGGCCCTCCAGAGGTCATTCTATGGGGGACTGTCCGAGGCTCTGAAAGATGAACTCGCCACCAAGGAGGAGGTGGGCAGCCTGGAGGCCCTAATCTCCCTCGCCATCCGGCTTGACAATCGCTTGAGGGAGAGGCGCAGAGAGCGCTCACACTGGAGGGACTCAGCACCCTCCCGCCGACTGAGTCCCACTCTCCAGCCTGCTACGCCCACACCGTTCCCTGAGGCTGCCTCCGAGGCCATGGAGGCACTTCATTGCTTCCTGCCCCAAGAGACCAGCAAAAAAGAGGGCTCACTCGTGACAGGGAGTCTACGAGTGAGTCGGACTGCTTCCACCTCCCCTCATCTGCTACAGCTACCCGCTACACTCAGCTACCAGAACCACTCACTTTCTGTGACCGTGCTGGTGGATTCTGGGGCCGAGGAGAACTTCCTGGACTCGGACCTCGCCAGGCAGCTCCACATCCCGTCAATGCCACTGGATTCTCCCGTAGAGGCCCGTTCTCTCAACGGCCTCCCCCTGGCCACGATCCGCCGGAAGACAGTTCCTGTTACCCTCCGGTTAGCAGGTAACCATCACGAAACACTAACTTTTCACTTGATGGAGCATTCTCGCCCACAGTTGGTGCTGGGGCACCCCTGGTTGATTAAACATAACCCCTCTATTGACTGGTGCGGCAGCCAGGTTAAGTCCTGGAGTACTGGGTGTCATGCTAACTGTCTCCGTTCAGCCCCATCCCCTGCTCCTGTAAATCCCAGGCCAGATCCTCGGCCTCCAGACCTGTCCGGCGTTCCTGAGGTTTACCATGACCTAGTTCCAGTCTTCAGTAAGGAGGATGCCCTATCCTTGCCTCCTCACCGGCCCTACGACTGTGCCATTGAGCTCCTGCCTGGAGCCACCTTGCCCTCTGGCCGTCTGTACAACCTCTCTAAACCCGAGCAGGCTGCCATGGAGACATACATCAGGGACGCCCTGGCAGCAGGTATCATTCGGCCCTCCACTTCTCCGGTAGGTGCGGGATTCTTTTTTGTTAATAAGAAGGACGGGTCCCTGCGACCCTGTATTGACTTTCGGGGCCTAAATAATATAACCGTGAAGAACAAGTACCCTCTACCTCTGATAAACTCTGCCTTCACCCTTCTCCACGGGGCCAAAGTGTTCTCCAAACTAGACCTGAGAAATGCTTATCATTTAGTGAGAATTAGAGAGGGAGATGAGTGGAAGACGGGTTTTAATACCCCCTTGGGACACTTTGAGTACTTAGTAATGCCCTTTGGCCTCACGAATGCTCCCGCCGTCTTCCAGAACCTGGTTAACGATGTGCTCCGGGATATGATCAACCGCGTTGTGTTTGTCTACATAGACGATATCCTGATTTATTCCAGAGACCAGGAGGAACACGTCCGCCATGTCCGCTTGGTTTTGGAGCGCCTGTGGAAGAACCGCCTTTTTGCTAAAGCGGAGAAGTGTGAGTTTCACATTACTACTGTATCATTCTTGGGTTTTGTCATCTCCCCAGGACGTGTGATGATGGACCCGGCCAAGCTATCGGCTGTCTCCGAGTGGCCCCAGCCAGAGACCCGGAAACAGTTACAGCGTTTTTTGGGCTTCGCTAACTTTTACCGCCGCTTCATCCGTGATTATAGTAGGGTGGCAGCCCCTCTCACAGCCCTGACCTCCACCTCAATTCCCTTCCAGTGGACCCCCAAGGCCGAGCAAGCATTCCAGTCCCTCAAGGTACGCTTTACCTCTGCTCCTATCCTTGTTCAGCCAGATCCCCACCTTCAGTTTGTGGTCGAGGTGGATGCATCTGACTCCGGGGTTGGGGCCGTACTCTCCCAGAGGACCCCATCTGACCAAAAGCTGCATCCCTGTGCCTTCTTCTCTCGCCGCCTGACCCCAGCAGAACGGAACTACGATGTGGGGAACCGGGAACTGCTGGCGGTCAAGCTCGCTCTAGAGGAGTGGCGTCACTGGCTGGAGGGGGCAGAGCACCCATTCATTGTCTGGACAGACCATAAGAACTTGGAGTACATTCGTTCAGCCAGGAGATTGAACTCTCGGCAGGCCCGCTGGGCGCTGTTTTTTGGTCGCTTCCAGTTTTCCCTCACGTATCGCCCGGGGTCCCGTAACATAAAGCCGGATGCCCTGTCTCGTCAGTTCTCCTGCGACGAACCCTCTGGTGACCCTGAATCTATCCTTCCCCCTGCTCGTCTTGTCGCCTCTCTAACCTGGCAAGTGGAGGATCAGGTCCGTCAAGCACAGTCCCAACAGCCAATCCCAGGTAACTGCCCGCCTAATGTTCTCTATGTTCCTGAGTCTGTGCGTACCCAGGTGCTCCAGTGGGCTCATACCTCTCGCTTCGCCTGCCACCCTGGGGGCTTCCGGACCACAGCCATCCTTCGGCAGAGGTTTTGGTGGCCCTCTCTCGAAAGGGACACTCGGGACTTTGTCGCCACTTGTCCCACCTGCTCCCGGGGCAAGACCCCTTCCAGACCCAGCTCGGGTCTCCTTCAACCACTCCCGGTGCCCTCTCGGCCTTGGTCACACATCGCTGTGGATTTCGTCACGGGGCTACCCCCCTCTGGAGGTAACACGGTCATCCTCACCATTGTTGATCGTTTTTCCAAAGCAGCACACTTCGTCGCCCTTCCCAAACTCCCCTCAGCCAGGGAGACGGCATCCCTCCTAGTTGACCACGTCTTCCGGTTGCATGGGATACCAGCAGACATTGTCTCGGACCGTGGTCCACAGTTCATCTCCGGAGTCTGGAAGGCCTTCTGCGCTGCCCTAGGGGCCACCCTCAGTCTCACCTCTGGCTTTCACCCCCAGTCTAATGGCCAAGCGGAGCGGGCCAATCAGTCTCTGGAGACGTACCTCCGGTGTCTGGTCTCCTCCAACCCCACTGCCTGGGTTGAGCATCTGGCCTGGGTGGAGTATGCACACAATTCACAAATAAACTCTTCTCTGGGGATGTCTCCTTTTCAGTGCTCCCTCGGCTACCAACCTCCGTTGTTCCCCTCCCAGGAACAAGAACTCTCCGTTCCCTCTGTTCAAGCCTTCGTCAGCCAGATCAAAAGGGTCTGGGACAGGGCCAGGGCCGGACTTATACAATCAACTGAGAGGATGGAGCGGCAGGCCAACCGCCGTCGCTGCCCGGCACCAACCTACTCTGTGGGCCAACGAGTCTGGTTGAGGGCCAAGGACCTCCCTCTGAAGGTCGAATCTAGAAAGCTGGCACCCCGGTTCATCGGTCCCTTCCCCGTGGAGAGGATCATCAGTCCGACAGCGGTACGTCTCACCCTTCCCAGAACTTTGAAAATTCACCCCACGTTCCATGTCTCGCAGGTCAGGCCCGCCAGGGACTCCCCCCTGGCTCCTCCTGTCCCCCCCCCCCCTCCTCCCAGGATGGTGGATGACTCGCCCGCCTACTCGGTTCGGCGCTTGCTGGATGTCCGCCGCAGGGGTCGCGGCCTCCAGTTTCTCGTGGACTGGGAGGGTTACGGGCCTGAGGAGAGGAGCTGGGTCCCCCGCAGTCAGATCCTTTGCCCTGACCTAATCAGGGATCTCAAGCGGCGGCGTCCTGAACGTTTTGGTCGTGCGCCTGGAGGCGCACGTAGGAGGGGGGGTACTGTCATGCCCTCTACCTCTGGCATCTCCTGAATTGGTCCGTTGGCACCATCTGGTGGTCTCCATTCATCACTGTCCGGACTACTCACCTCTGATCATCAGGATTGCTTCCAGCTGCGGCGGGGAGTGGTCTCCCCACCTGCAAGTATTCACACCACTACTTAAGACATCGGCAGACCACAAACCAACGCCAAACCATAAACAGTGTTCACTTTGACCCTCTCTGCCGCTGGGATCTCTCCTGCCTCCTTCCCACCTGCAACTACCATCACCTCTGAAATCCCTCAGCTCACTCCACCCTTCAGCTGGTTCTTCCCCACTCCTGTGCCAGGCTCCGTCATTTCTTCCGTGTTGACTGCAGCTCGAGCGTCTCCGTGTTCCTGCCCATTTGGGGTTCAGAGGTTTTCTTTGTTAGTTTAGCCCATTCTGAGTTTATGCCTTTAGACCTAGGATTTTGTTTGTTCGTCAGTAGTTTCCTGATCGTTTTTATTTAATCTTAGTATTAGGTCTCCCTCAGTTTGCTCAGCACTTCTTTAGTTTCTCCACCACCCCACTTAGGGCGCTGGTAGGTTTTCTGTTATATTCTGTTTATGGAATAAATCATTTAATTGTATCTGTGCCTCCTGTTGTGTTGTCTGCGCTTGAGCCTCAGTTCAGTCTCGTGACACTCAGGCTGTTATTGCATTACATCACTGGATTTATATTCAGGCCTTTACAGTCTAAATGGACTGGTTTTTAGAGTTTTATCTGATAAAGTTTTCATTGGGGAGTAGATACTTCTTATTTATTTATAACAATCCTCAGCATTACAAACAAATGCCTGTTAGTACCATCAACATGGTGGACATGATGTAAGAACCACTCTCCTTTTATAAAATGTCATGTAAAATAGATAATATCAGCCTTTTAAATATCTAATATCCTCACAAACATCATTTTCTGTTTCCACACGTTTGCAGTGAATTTTGAATTAAATAGTTATTTTATGTGTATATATTATTTTCAAATGTAACAAGTTTTCAGATTCAATTATTTTTTTGTTGTATTTGTTTTGTGTGTGGGAAGTTTTTTAATGGTGTATTGGTTTTACTTTGAAAAGCTGTGTTTTTTCTTCTCATTACGAAGTCGTGCCAGCTCCAGTCGCTGGATTCCCTTCTTTAGGTGTAGGTGTTGGTGCGAAAAAGAAATGAACTAAAGATAGACTGTTGCAGAAAATCCCCTCACGTCCACCCACATGCTCCATAGGACAAAGCAGGGGAGGGGTGGGGTGTCCTGCCCGAGGGTCTCCTCTGTGCAGAGGCATCCAGCTGTGAATTCCTATGGCCTTCCTCTTTTTATTTGAAGTATGGATGGAATGACGATTGGAAACTGACTGTAGAGCTACTTCAGCAAAGCTTAGACTAGGATATAAAAAGACAGAATAAAGGGTTTTGAAAATTTCAGCAGATGTTAAATCTCACTCCATTACACACATTCAACAATATCACCTCTGCCAAGGAAGTCATATTTTTAACGCCGTTTATTTGTTTGCTTGTCTGTTAGCAGGATTATGTCAAAAGTACTTAATAGACTTTGAACATTAATTTTAACCAAAGAAATACCTTAAAATATGGAAGAATCCATTACATTTTGGAGGGGATCCAGATAAAAATACTGATTCTGGATCAGTTTCAAACATCTAATAATCCCTATCTCTCATCATTAGCAAATTTTCAAAAATGTACATCTTAGTTTGTAACTGACCAATCTTTATGAAATTTGACTTAGTTGTGTCGAGTTGGCTACTTATTGACCCCACCGAGTTTCATCCAGATCAGATCCCGAAAACATTGTTGTGTAGGGGTCCCATGGTACGACAGTGATGACGTGACAGAAACATAAAACACACGTACTGCTCCATCAACTCTGCTTAGAAAACTTTTCAGTGATCAGATGTTTTAAATTCAGCCGTTCTGAGTCAGTCCACGGACACGTTGGTCCGTTTCCAGACAAGCCAGACATGTTCACGTCATCACAACATTGTTACAGCTTGTTTTACGTGTTCTTTTGTTGTAGTGAACTGCCGTGAAGTGTCTAAATGCGTGTGCGCGCACTGTGTGTTGATGCACGGATGCATATTCTGCTTGCTTTTAAAATATAATCCCCCAAAATAATCCGTTTTTATAAAAAAAAAATTAAAAAAAAAAGCCTGTAATCTGATTATACGTTTTTTAATACACTGTCACAGATTACAGTTACATGTTTTCTGTATACTGATCACGTAGCACTGTTACTTGTAATCCGTTACTCACCGAGCCTGCTAATACATAGCGACTGCAAGCAGGAATCGTGTGAACAGGTATCAACTAGTCAGCCTGGACAGAAAGACCCGCCCACGGCTCCTGCTGTGGGCGGGTCATTACTTTGACGTTGCTTTCACCGACCGCTTGACAAAATGGAAAAAGCAAAAGCAAAATGGAAAAAGAATATAGTACATTTGTATATTTTTTCATTATTGATTCTCTTTATATTTCCACATTTTTATTGTTGATTCTCTTTTTATTTACAAATTTGTATTATTAATTCACTTTATATTTCCATATGCATTTCCTTTTAATTTTGGCACTCCTGTGATTCCATACAGGTGCTGCTACTCGCTACGCTAACTGTCGTCGTGCTGCTGATTTCTTCCACAATTTCCACAGAAACAACCTTGGAATTCTTTACCTCAGGCTTAGTTTCACTTATTGGCTTAAAAAAAGATTCTTTAAATCCAACTGCCTTATTTTTAATAGCCATTTTCTACTGTCTTTCAAGCTGGCAGAAAAACAATTTTTGCGCTAAATCACACTTTTGACATAACGTGGGCGTGGCTCGACTTCCCCCTCTCTTCCTTACTTGCGCTCAGTTTTTACGTTAAGTGTTGTGTGTACAATGACATTTCCAGTGATTTCAACTCAATTAAAGGACACAGCTGTCCAAATATAATACTTTTAATTTTGATCAAAACACCTAAAAGCAAATGAGGTGCTGAAAAAAATAAAATAAAATAGGTGCTGGATCCAATCAAACAAGTGCAAGTCAAAATTAAGCTCTACAGGTGCCTACATATTTGGACCTACTGTATCATTATTAATGGGGATAGAAATTTGTATTTGAATGATCATGGTTACTAGATAACTGCCAATATCTGGAAAGAGGATATTTGGTGCTTGGCAGAGGTTCTCGTTATTCTTACATTTTGTGTTTTTTTTTTTCATACTTTTGTTTTTCAAAAAGATTACTCATTTTCACAGATTAAAAAGGCTATTTGCACACACACGCACACACACGCACGCACACACACACACACACACTAGAGCCCATACTCACAGAAGAGGTGGAAAATGCTCTTGAGCAGGTCACGCCTGAGTAGAGCAGCTTTTTCCACGTGAAGGCAGCCCTGCGGGGGCTGATGTGGAGGGTGAGTGGTGACAGAAGCCGATTGAGGGGCCCTGTGGACACTGCAGCCAGATCACAGGGCCGGGCTGCTTCACCAGAGGACATCTGTGAGTGGCAGATTAAACGGTTGTCTAAACACACAGAACTCTGTAGAAAAAAAGGTCAGCCAGCACCACAGGGCCAAGAGGGGCCAAACGTATACTCACATTATCAAATGACTAGAAAATTGGATGATCAATCATGTGTGAAAAACAAATCAACCACTTTCATATGTGAAAAATGTACAATAAGCAGACAATTACAATATTAACGTGATATAATCACAATTTAACAAAGTAAATCCCATTATTTAAAAACATTTCTATAGATAAGTGAAAATTCCAAAATTATCATTGCCGAACTCTCCACTAAGTGTTTTTATTTTAAGTCCTTTGTATGACACATGGTTGTGTCCAATTTAATCAAACTATTGTCATTTTTTAAGTGATTGTACAATTACTGTCTTCTTCCTTCCTCCACTCAGTATGGACCGATCCACATCCCAGAGGACGCTCCAGTGGGCACCACAGTCACAGCTGTGCTGGCCAGGGATGCTGATGTGCGAGGTGGAGACAGCTGGCAAGTGAAGTACCGTTTAGAGTCGGGAAATGAGGAGGAGGTCTTCTCATTGGTGACAGACCAGCAAACAAATGAGGTGTCACTTGTGCTTTCAAAGGTAAATGTGAGACAAACGTCTCAGCTAACACTGACTTTACAAAGAAATGACAGGGCAGAGCAGAGATGGGCAACTCTTATCACCACGTGTTTAGAATTTACATTAGCATTTAGAAAAATGAACAATCTGAGCATTAAAAGAACAAATTGATTTGTTTGTTTTTTGTCGTGTTGTATATTTACTCATTATTTTAGTTATTATTTTAGTTGTTTTGTATGTTTTTTCATTGCTATTTTGTTTGGGGTTTTTTTACGCTTAGTGTGTTGTTGTCATTCTGGTGCTTTTCTTGTTGTTCTGTGAGCTTTTGTTGCTGTTTTTTTTTTTACATTTTTGGAGTCATTTTGTGTATTTTAGTCGTTGTTTTGGGTGTTCATGTTGCAGCGTTGTGTGTTTTTGGAGTCATTTTGTAAAGTTGCTTCGGTGGCCCCGCAAAATTATACTGAGGGCCACATGTGGCCCCTCCCGGGCTGCCAGTTGCCCATGTCTGGGTAAGAAGTTGATCCCAGCCTGCATGTGACTGAATGTGCTGCAACATTTTAGCGAACACTAATCAATGTGTCCACCTCATTTGTCATAATGGAAATGAAAAACAGAAGTATTTGGTAAAAACCTACGCAAACGTGCAAAAATCACATTAAAATGTTCCATTACTCAAGCTTTCTTGCTATAAGGAGGCAGTGCAAACCACAACATCAATGTATGTATATGGCTAAAGAGAGATTACGAATATATCTCCTGCTGTGTGTGTTTATGATGCATGCACAGAATCAGTCAGCTCTTTGTAAACCGGTATTGCAAGAGACGGTGAATGAATATTATTAAATGTTCTGCCTCTTTTCTTAAGATGTAGCTAATCTGAACCCTAAAAGTGGATCAAAGTGACCAACTTCAAACACATAACAAATAGTCTTATTTTATATAGGAAATACTTATATTTTCTACTTCTTTCTGTAGATAGCTTTGAAGCATATTGAGTTTGGGAAATAATGCTCTCATGAAACCGCTGTTTATGCAGCTTAGTTTACTGGGGAAAAAAAAACATAAATCCTGGGAAAGTAATACCCTAGTGGATTAAAAGGGGCTTTTATAAATCCTCTATTTCATTGAGTTGCGGTGTGAGGTCAGCAGCAGAAGGTAGACACATTTCATTAATAGAAACTACCGGTACATAGCCCTCACAGCTCGAGTACATAGGTTGATTATGTGAGTGCAAACTAATGGCAGTGTAGCTCTCAAGACTGTTGATTGAGTTTAATGTACTGTATAATGAAAGATAGGAAGTGAGTTGATTTGAAGAGTAGACATTAAAAAACAACTAGATTTAAAGGGCCCGTGTTTAGCTAAATCACCTTTTCTGTGCTTTAAACATGATAAAAGTGCTATTTAGGCTTCATACACATGCCCAAAGTGTTTTTATCATTGAGTCCCTCAATCGTTAGTTAGAGGGTGATTTGCTCCTTTCTTACTGCAGGGTGAGCCCAAACACCTCGCTCCAATTTGACGACGCGTTCTCATTTTGATGACAAATTTGACACGGCACTGAGCTGGAAAAGCTCTCTGCCGTGATTGACATGTAAACAGACACGCCCACGAAGGTGAGCATGTCAGCGTCCTTCGCACAGTGCTATGTATGTATTCTCTACAGTCTATGTATGTACCGGTGAACGCCCCGCCCCCACGCTCTGTCTCGTGTTTAGAAAGCAGCATGAGCTCGACTACGGAGTGGGTGGGAGGAGGGCGGGCTGTTCTCTGGCCCTACGTCACCGTGCGGGGAGGAGGAAGTCAGTGTCACGTCTATAGACACGCCCACTCATGAATATGCATAAGTAGGCCACAAATCAACTTGTTTGTGTAGAGTTGCTCAGAAAGTGACTTTTCAGAGGCTAAAACTCTGGAAAACAAATGAGTTTGGAAAATAAACCTCAAATACTATGTTTTTGGGGTTCTTAGAACAAATGGAGATGGGTGAAAAATAGCATGATGTGGGACCTTTAATGTCAAACTGGACTCACATATTTAAGTAGTATCTTAATTTTGTTATTTTCCGTTAATATATGATTTAAAGTCTTTTAAGGAATATATGTATACTTCGGAATTAAAAAGATGAAGATTTTAATGAATCCATTGAGTCCACCCACATGTTCTGATGAAAACAGAGTAGTTTGATGTGTCACTTCCAAACGATAGCAGTAGTTATGCCCTCCGAGGTTTGCACTTGTTCTCCCTGGCAACAAAGACACTTTCAGCCCCAGCAGCATGATGTCAGGCAGCGCTGGCTTGATAATGACTCGTTTTAAAGGAAGACAGAACACATTTAACAGAAAAAGCTCTTTGCAGACGCAAGCCCAGGGACATGATTCAGAGGATTGTATTGAACTAATCAAATTCATTCAAGTTTAAGGTAATAAAAAATAAATTTAAAAAAAGCTGGTTTCCTGTCCTTTCAGCTGTTTTCTTTTGCCTCTGAATCTTGAAAATCATGTGCTTTTACAGCTTTTTTTAATCCTTCCAAACAATGTCTACACAGCACTCAATTTATATTATTTTGCAAAAAAAATGTCAATACAGCTACAAAAGGGATTGCTGAGAATGTTGTTTTTTCCTTTTTAATATTTTATTACTTTTAGATTCAATAAATCACGTACAGTACATCATGTCACATACTGTATATGTCACATTCATCATTATAGAGTGACAAAGAATTCACCTCCTTTTCTTTTTATTCCATGTTCTATTATCTATATAAAGTATATACTGTAAAGCATCATGTTTACCCTATAATCAACGTGTCTGTTTTACATTTTAAATACAATAATACACCAACACACTTACATGTAAAGTGTTATTACTCAAGCAGTGATTTTCCTGCATGTGTGCATGGTGATTATGTGGTCTAATTTTGTTAAAAGGATTTATTTTTCCACCTATAGTTTTGTATTCTATAGATAATAACTCATGATTTGCATGTGGCACTTTGGGGTAATTTCAGTCTTGTTAGGCATAAGTTGCCGGTTAAAGTCTCATTGGGGCTCTTTTTTCAGTTGGGTGGTCTTTGCCTCCGTTAGTCACGTTTTGTTACTTTTTTGATTGATAATGTGTTTAGTTAGGTTCTAGTACCTAGTTTTGTCTTTTTCTGTTTGTAAAGCATTCATGTCTGGGTCGTCACACACAGTCTCATCAGTGTTCTGTTATTCAGGTGTTCCTCACTTCCTCATTGTATTCCCTCTAACACAACAACGGCTGAAACATTGTCATTTCTTTAAATTCAATTTTATTTATTTATTTTATATGTTCTAATGTTATTTTTTAATTATCATTTTAAAAATTATAAATTGTTATAGTACAATATTAAATGAGTTACATAAAATCTTAAAAAATTACTTGGGGACTTTTGATGAGGGTGACAAATATGTCAAAAAGCTCAATAACTAGTTTATTTATATGTAGATAGTAGTCAGATGTTATGGTGAGATTGGGTCTTATTGCTTGTTTTGAAGACAACGGGATTTCATTGTTGTGTTTTTTTGGTTTTTTGAATCATCCAACACTGGATTTGAAATCACATTTTGCAACATTAATTTCATCATATTATATCAGATTAAATAGCTTTTTTTTAATTGTCATTGTACAAGAAAAGTCATGCAATGAAATTGTAGCAGCTTGGAATAGTGTTACGACACAAAAAAAAGCAACAATAAAATCTTGATAAATTCAAAGCACATAAATATCTACTAACAGTACAAATGCTACATAGTGCAACAGTGCAATGAATGTTTGTTTATTTCCTTAGTTGTGTGTTAGTTATCTAAAGACGTTTTTTTGTATCTTGAGGTTAAACTCGTTCTGTTCCTGTGTTTCCATAGGTGTTGGACTTTGAGCGTGAGAGCGAGTACATCCTGGTCCTCAGTGCCCAGAATCCAGTGGCTTTAGTCAGAGGGCGATACGGCCCTGCGTCCACTGCAACAGTCTCCATTTACATTGATGATGTAAACGAGGGTCCTGTTCTTTCTCAAAGTCATTATGAGGTGACGGTCAGAGAAGGGGAGGAACCAGGACGAGTTATCGCAACTATTCGAGGTTATGACCCTGATTCTCATCCAATACGGTAACTATTTCATTAAAAAAGAGGCATACATGCTTATGTTTTTGTATTTGTTAAGTTAAACACAATTTTTTTGGCCAGATATTCTCTTCAAGGGGACACTAAGAAATATTTTTCAATTGGGAAGTACTCTGGTGAACTAAAGACTGTACAGGCCTTGGACAGAGAGGAGAACAGCACGTACACCATGGAGGTCATAGCAGTGGATGGACGTAAGATAGTTTTCATCAGTAATTGAATAAACAAAATAAATTCTGTGTATTTAAAAAGCTCTTCTAGTGTCATTGCTGCATCTTGTGTTCATCAAAGGGAACTCTTCGTTATCTGCATCCACCCTGGTGACTGTCCACATCCTGGACGTGAATGACAACAGTCCAGTTCTGGTGGGAGATTATTCCTGGAAATACCTGTGTACGCCTCGCTGGGAGGACCAGGCCCTGGTGCTGGCTTCCAGAGACAGTGACGGACCCCAACATGGAGGACGACTAAACTTTTCCCTAAGGAGTGATGTCACTGTGCGACGGAACTGGAAATTAACACAGATTAACGGTAAGGTTTTCCTCTTACAGCAAGTAATGGTAGATTTCTATCTGCACTCATGTCGGGGGTGGACAAGGGTCGACCCAGAGTGGGCCGGTCCGGTCTACAACAATTTTTTTTTCTTTTTGAAGAGCGAGTGGAGTCAGACATGGTAACAGGCGATCAAATATGGTCCAAAAGTGGCAAAAAAAAAAAGAGTGACTAAAATCGGCCAAAACGAGGTTGGATGTAAAATTATCTGTGTTCAAATTAGGGGACGGATCTGGATAAGCATAATGCTTTTTTCCGTCGCCCTTTCCGGCATGTAAAAGGACAAAAAAAAAAAATAATGATGTGATTTTGCTCTGAATGTCAAATGAATTTCTGTGAATGCAACCATGTCGGAAATGAACTGAATAAATAAATAAAATAAAAAAGTAGTCAAGAATGACCAAAAAAAATGGGTCAATAAAGAAGAACCAGGTGGTATTTAATGGCAAAGGGCAGCTTTAATGAGCAAAATGTGGCAAAACAATAGTGAAAAAGGGCAAAAATGTGAAACTAAAAGAGGCTAAATGTACAGAAGAAAGGAAAAAAGTGGTATTTATTGGGCAAAAGTGGATGAAAAGTAGCCAAAAAAATTCAAGAAAGGACAAAAGTTGGATAAAAGTGTCAAAAATGAACTTGCAAACGTGGACAAAAAATAGGGGGAAAAAAGGGTTTTTATTGGCAAAAGGAGCTAAAGTCTGAAAAAAGCATCAGACATTTTTGAAAAGGGGCAAAAATTAAGAGATAAAAAGCCACATGTTGAGCATTACTGACGTAATAACAGCTTCTAATGTTGTGGGCTTGTCTGGACAAAAAAAGCTAAAACTGGATTTTTGTCCCAGTCCACCCGATTTACAGATATGGTGAACTGTCCTCTTAAACTTACATTAAAACCCAACTTGTTTTGACAAAACAACGAAGTTGCAGAATGTGTCACATTAAAGGTTCTTTGAAACCACACATTTAGGCTACAAAGGAAAAAAATAAAATAAAAGCACATTATCCATTTACCTTGTCCTCCATTTAGTAGCATTATCAGCTATCCTTGAGTATACACTGGCCAACATGTACTTAGAGTGACACAGGTGCTGCTTAATGGATGTAATTACCTGAATCAGCCCACATCGCATAAACAAAAGAAAGAAAGAAAGCCTCTTTTTTGAAGGGACATTTAATCACAGCAAGTGTAAAGGTCTGTGATTGATGACTCAGATACATTATGTGTTTCAGTCAAAGCATTCACCCCAGAAGAAGAAACTGTTACTTCAGTAAAATGCTTTTTTTTCCAGCTGTCTCCATGCAAAAACATATATATTTAAAAACTAGTGGTAGGAAATAATCGATAATGTAAGTAAAATGCAGTTGTAAGTAAAATGTTTTTTTATTTACCTAAAAATTTGTGTGTTTCTGGAGCCTTTTGGTATATTTCTGTGCATTTCTTTTGTCGTTTTGTGTACATTTTGTACTTTTAGATTTTTTGTTTTATTTTACTCATTTAGTATATATTTTTTTTAATTATAAATACCTTATGTGTGGTGAGGGTGTGTTTTGAGGTGTGTGTGTGTTTGTGTGTGACTCGCTACCTGTCCTGGTTTCCTTCCTGGTCCCGTTCTTCAAGTCTAAACAGCGAACGGTCAAACAAATATGAACATAAACCTTTTGAAATGACCAAATAAGTCCATTAATGATGCATTCACACACTCGGGTAATGTGCAAGCTGTTCATGAGAGAAATGTGCATTTTTCGCCATTCGCTTTCAACACAGCTGCTGGAAATATATCTTTTGGATAAATTAAATTTTATTTCCATTTTTGTAATTTAACAGGATAATCTATTTTACTCTAGACATATGCATTCACCCGTTGGTACCTGTTATTATACTCTTAGTGGGGCATTTTGGATCAATTGATGTTATTGAGACATTCTAACATATAGATTTAAACTAATCAAGTTTTTATGTGACAGAAGCATAAATAAGACATGGAAGTAAGTGATGTACAGTACATGTAGTGTATATCATATTTCCTCTCACTTTTGCAGAATTTTCCCTTTCACTCCTCCTCCTGCTGTCATCACTTGTTTCCTTTCCGCTAATGGAAGATGAATGCGATAGATAGAAGTATAGATACTTAATAAAAAATGATTTAGTAAGGAGTAAAACTAAAAAGTCGCCAAAAAACAAATAAATACTCAAAGTGCAGATACTACAAAAAAAATAAATAATTACGTACAGTAACAAAGTATTTGTACTTTGTTACTTGTCACTTCTGACTGTAGCGGATTTTGACAGACACCTCTAGTGAAAAAAAAAAAAACCAAGTTGCACTGACAATGATGTCTATTTCTACTGACCCTGTGGCACATATAATGTTGAACTCGTGTCAAAAATGCTCTCTGGTATTTTTGTCACATTTATCCTTAGTTCCTGGAAGGTAGGCAGTCGCATGTCCAACCTGTAAAAATATCACCACATTAAGGTGAAGGTGAAAGTGTGCAGACGGACAAACATTATTTACATTAGCAAGAGCTACGGCTTGTGTTTCACTGACGCACAAATGGAACATGAAGGGGAATGACGGTAAGAGCAAGTGCAGAGTTTAAGACCCTCAGATAAGGGTTCAAACAGCCTGATAAAAGGAACAGTGTTTTTACATCACACAGCCAGACTTGTGTTTTAGACTGATGTACAAAGATAAGATAAACAATTGCAAAGACTCCAGACCCCTAAGCACAGCTCCAACAGCCTTTTTTTTTACTTTGTATATTCTGAAGATATGGATTTCCTATTGCACGGACTGATTTATGTATGTGTACGAATGATTGATTATACTACAACACAACACAAGCACAAATACATCTATACAACACAATATAACGACTGCCCATCTTTCTAAAAGATCAACACAATTAGTATTGTTTATTATAACTAGTACAGTGTGCAAGATTTCATCTCTTCCTTTTTAAGTTTATACATGAGATGTTTACTGTATGCAAGGGAACCGGGGTGAACGTAACTAGTAACTTTTACTTTGAGTACTATTCAATTGAGCTACTTTTTACTCCATGTACAGTATGACTTGCTTGTACTTGATTACAATTTCAATCAAGTAACAGTACTTCTAATTGAGTAGGAAATATATCAATACTCTTTACACCTCTGTATGCATATTATAAGCAGTAAAGTTTATTTTTTTTTCAAGAAACAAATATGGATATTAGTCTAACAAGTAGAAGAAATAAAGATTGATAGATCTTTATTGGCGTTGCACATTTATGTGCAGCAAGCTTGCGTTTTACAGCAAAATAATGTGTGACATGTACAGTATGTTATGTTTATGTATTTCTCCTCTGTGTTTCAGATACGCATACTAACCTGTCACTAAACATCCCCTACTTGGCCCCTGAGATCTATACCGTACCCTTTACAATCTCTGACAGCAGCTCTCCACCCAGAAGCACCTTCATCAACCTGCCAGGTAGTGCTGACACCTCCTCTAAATGAGCATGTGCACGTAAAGGTTGTAGTACAAGAGCCATGAAACAATCAATAGAGATCTGCCTCTGCTGAGGCCAAATTGTCCTCACTCTGCTCTTGTTTATTCATGATGCAATGAGGCTCTGTGAATGATTTTTCCATTGCTGTCATTGCACAGCTTTCCTTGAACTGTGTTCTGCTTCTGTTAGCCATCAGACACTTTCTACACATCACAACCAACACAGCAATCCTGGTGCATAAAAGTTCATGTTAAATGACACGTTTTTTTTATATACAAAGTCCTATTTACAAATGGTTAAACTTATGAAAGTCCCCATTTTAATGCAGGGCAAATATACAGACAAACAATGGCCATTTGCTCCTGAAAAACTTTTTTGGTCCAAGTACCCCCTTTCTCTAATATCGAGTATCCCCTTTGTTCGACTACAACATTTTGCTCAGAATTCTATGAAAAAACAACTATAGAGCACAATGATGGAATAATTGAGTTATTTACAAATTTTGGATCTTTAAAATATGTGGTATAAGTAAAAAATAAACTGTATTTAGTGCCTCCTGAATAGATTTATTTCTTTAGTTTTTATTATTTTTGGTCATCTCCCTCCTGGTATTGGACCAAGACTGACTTCTGTATTTTCAGTTTATGTTCCAATCAAGATCATTTCCATCATCATTATTAGGGGTGAGTATTGGCAAGGATGTTGCAATACAATAATATCGCGATATGTCGCGATATCACAATATTCTACTCAGTTAATATCAAACAAACGTAGAGATAAAAAATCAGGTTGCTGTATATGTTCATCAGAAGATTTTGATTTTTCAGAAGACAAATTGAGTCAGAACTATTTGCTTCAAGACATCTTGATAATAGTGTTTTTTCACTGAAAAAAAGAAAATGCAGTGTTACACACTGCCATCATAAAATAAAGTGCAACAAGTTTCTTTTCACTGAAACTACTGTGTAGAAGTCTCAAAGTAACCATGGCAACATAATGACGGCATTGTAACAAAGGTAAGTGAGAACATTAAGGATGTATCACCCTGAGTTACTGACAATGCACAAAAATAAAATAAACAATTAATCATATTTTATCAGTTTAAACACTGATCTGAACAGATTATATGAAAATAAGATGTCTGTGCATACATAAATATTGCAGGCATTACACACTGCCATCATAAAATCAAGTGCATCAAATAACCTTTGCAACACATTGAATGCATTGTAACCACTGAAAATATTGCACAAATACACAAATATATTGATTGAATATAAAAAATAAAAAATTCAATTTAAATTTAAAATCAGTACCCAAAAAATTGCAATATATACAGTATCATGAAATCAATTTTTTTCTCACACCCTAATCATTATTCTGATTATCATTTTAATAAAAAAATAAACATTATAAAGCCCCATATTTTTTAATGCTTTCATTTATAAATGTCACACTTTCTCTCATCGCGTACCCCCATTTGCTGCCGTGGATATTCCTCAGAGGCACACTGCTAAATTCTTCCCTATTGAGGGTTTCCTTTAGTATCGTCAATGCAAAAACAACACATTTTTCACAACTTATTAATATTATAGCTATACATTTATGTGACTTATAAACTATTCATTTCATAATTGAACACTCATTCTCACTCAATTATGGAGTGATTTAAAGTATAGGGATTAACATTATTTGTGAGAATAATAATAATAATGTGTTTGCATCCAAAACTGTTTTTTTTTTTTTGGTTAAAAGTCTGTGATCCGTAACTTTGTTGCGTTTGCCTTCTTTTTGTTAGTTACAGTCTGTCCATGTAACGTCAGAGGTAACTGCAAAATAGCTGCCAAGCAGCTGGAGGGAATGCCTACTATTCAGTCCACAGTGGGGATCTTTCTCGGCACCTTTGCAGTTATAGGTAAGAAGTGGGTGTAGCCAAATTAGATTATACTATATTTATCCCAAAATAACATATTACAGCAGCCAAAGATGCACATAGCAAGCAAGAAAGCTATATATAAAAAAAATAAAATAAATGATAGATATTGGCCAAGATAACAGTGTATAAATAAGCAGTAAGTGGGGTTTACAATGAGTTATGTGTAATATTGCACATACTAAGGCAGTTATTAATTCAGGCTTTGCCAATGTTATACAAATGAAAGGTTTATTTGAAATACTCTGAAACAGCAGTTTGCTGTGCAATAACTTGGATTTTCCTAAGTTTTTACATATTTGTGCAAAGTGTCAGAATTTTGAGTATTTCCTTGTTTTCTGTGTTGTTTCAGGAACAATCCTAACTGTTGTCTTTGTGAGGCTGTCATACCAGAACCCCAAAGAGCCAAGTAAAACTAACCAGGAGAGAGTTCCCCTAAAGACTTCCATCTAACTGCACTACTGCAACAAATGACGTTTTCACAACTGCAAAGTCACGTGACCATGAATGTTTAAAGATGAATATACTGATGTGGAATCACTTCATTAATAGGCACAACATACTGTGCTCTGTAGCTTTCTTTATGTGGTTTCTGGCACCTACAATGAGTGCTTCTCACAGTTGGTCTTTGTGTCATTTTTTCAGCCCAAAAACACAGCAATTACAGCACGAGAACAACAGAAATAAGCATTTAAGCTAAAAATGTAATCGTTTTCAGTTTTTTCCATAGCGACGAGTTACTATTTTAAGTGTTTTGTCTTTGTTATGCACTGTATTTACATGTTATCACCTATATTTAGCACATATTTACAGTGAAGTATTTGTTGCTTTAAAAGGTCAGAATTGGTGGGAAAAACAATGATAGTTAAAAAAGAAAAACGTCTGTAGAGTTTGAAATGTAATCTTTGTATATTTTGCCTAACCACTAGAAAATAAACATGCTGCGTGCTCACCGTACACCTGTGTATTTTTTGTCTTTTAACTTTATTCCTCACACATGAAAGGATCAGATAATAACATTATTTAGGTTACTAATGTAATTTAATACTGATGTTTTCTACATGCTGCACATATATCTAAATATATATTCACCCTGTGCACCTAACTGCATTAGCGGCACGCTCCAGTTTCTGTAATTAAGACTTCATAAAGGCTGACCCAGACAGCTATATTCAGACACAAGTGTTTCTATTCATAGCACAACAATTCAAGGTCCACTGAATGACACTGGCCCTGCAGCGTCTAGTGAAGTAATTGCCTCTTATTCACCAAAAGACAAAGCTGTTGGGATTGAATAGATTTTACAGACTAATCCGTTAGACCGCTGTAAGAACAGTGTGACTGGGGGTGGATAATTGTTCATATTCAGCTGTGAGAAGAAAAAAATGCGATTGTTTACTTGCTTTTTTCAGGTCAAAGGTCAATAAAGGTCATCTTCTGGATTAGATATAGAATTTTTAGAGTAATTTCCCACTTACTATAAACTTAAATCAAGTATTTTGACCTGTAGTCCTAAATAACTAAATGTACACTGTAAGTCCTCCTGTCACTTAAATTATCTGTACACATAACCTTTTAAAAAATAAAAAAAAATCTGTAATCCTAAAACATCTTAAAGATAGTTGTCAAATATGTTCTTTAACAAAAACAATGTACAGTAATGTACTAGGTATATTAATGTGAGTCTATATGAACAGAACACCATATCTCTATAAAAGCAAGGAATCTGTCTGTGTGTGTGTGTGTGTGTTCCTCAAATATCTCTGTGAATCATGTTCAGATTGACCTGACTTTCAACATGGCTGCTGCTTGGTTCAAGGGAATGCAACGTCAAGGTGCAAAGTTGGATTTGTTTGGACGTCCCACCCCCACACCCCACCAGTCGACGGACTCAGTGATGCTGTCATCAGTCCTTGCTCTACAGTGATGATGTCATCATTGAGAACATTGGACCTACCTCTGCAGTGATGTCATCAGTTAGAACAGTGGTCCTCCAGTGATGGTGTCATCAGTCCTACCTCAACTGCAATCATACCGTTAATAAACTATCTCTCTAAAAAAGCAAGAAATTTCATAAATGCTTTTCAAATTCCGTTTGCATCTAAACTGACTGTTGTGGATTAATGACACTAAACGAGTACAGACTGAGTCTGTTCCAGTCTGAGGAGATCCAGATCTACGAGGACGACAAACTGGAATGGGAATAGATGGGGTTCAACTCCCTACAGTGTTCTTGCTCAAAGTAAAAATATATGAAAACAATAGTTATCACTATGCACATTTACAAACACAGCCTCATTTGGCCATCTTTGAAAAAGCTACTTAACCTCCCACTTTTCTAGAGCAATACATACGTCTTATATGGGCACTGCACTAGTTCAAGTGAAAAAAAATGTGCCATTGTGTTATTACAACAGGATTATATGTGTCTCATGTGTTAAACAGAAGGCCCAAGGGCCAAATGTGGCCCCTTACAGCATCTAATTTGTCCTGCAGGAGAAAGTTAAAAAAAAAAAAATCACAGTCTTACTAAATTTACAAATTCAATGAAGTATTTGCAGGAGCTCACAATTCTTCCATGCCTACATCACATGAACGCAGTCACTTAAATTGCAAATTATTAAAAGAACTCAAATTTATCAAAATAGTCCCACAAAATTGCCATAAATCACACATAAAAAGACCATGCAGCAACTATGTCTGTAATTTAGTGCTTGGATCTTGTCGGTGCCTTAAATACTTTATAAATATGTGGAAGTGCAAACCACATTACACAACACTCTTTTTTTCCCTCGTAATATAGCAACTGCGAGGTCTACCAGCTCCATATTTGGCCGCTGATTGAAAATGAGTGACAGCTTTGACCTAATGGGATCCTGTAAAACCATCTATTCTTATTTCTTGTCTAATTTATTTTTTGTGTTTTTTTTAAATGATGTGTAAGAAGCATTAATCTGGTCGCTCATGTCCTTTCCCAGAGATCCCCTATCCAGCATGTTGTGGATGGCTGTGTTCAAAATGGCACACTCCGTACTATACAGTACAAACTCATTGAGTATATACTGTCTGCTTTATACTACAAGTATGATTAGGATGATGACCATTCCCACTGAAGTAAACCCCCAAGTTTCCCAAAATGCATTTCAAACCTACATTGACAAAAACCAGCAGCACGATGAGGCTAAATATCTCCATTGATTCTCCACCTTTGAAAGTTCTGAAAACATTTTAAGCACAAAAGTGACAGAGTAGAATATCAGTATGTGCTCATTTCATCCAAAAGACTCACGTAAACACATTTCATTCCAAAATTTTAGAGATTTTTTGGAGTCTGCCTGCTCCACCACACCAGAGTCTAATTATTGCATCATGATAACAAGCTACCCTTAAAAATCAGGTGTGCTGGATTCAGGGTCTAAAACATGCAGGACCAGACTCCTGGACTAAACATACACACACACATTCATTCATTAAATAAATATATAGTGGCTACACAAAGATAGAAAATAAACCAAAGATTACATTTTAAAAAAGGACACTTTTTTTAAAAGGTTCCTCGGTACGATAACAGCACATTCACCGTTCCACTCTTAATTCTTGCATGTGTAAAATAATGGACAAACTCATTAGAGAGGCGTGGGCGATTTAAAAATAACACTCTCATTTCCATATTTTAAAAACACATTCATTCTTGTGGAGATTGTAGACGTTTTGACTGTGGTCTGACTCACCAATCATACAGTGATTGCTGCTGATAGCTGAAGCACTCTTTATGAGCTATTTATACCCCAGTAAACCATTGCAATCAAAGCAAGCTCCAACTGAAAGAAGAAATGTCAACTGAAATTTCCCCAGAAGGAGACGAGAGTGCAGTGGGAAAAAGGATTAGTTTGTGACACAGGGTCAAGCGTTACATTTAGGAGGTAATGAGCCTCTGAGTTTAGACTTGATATGTTCCACTGGACCTTCTGAGGACAAGCCTGGCTCTGCCGTCTGACTTTGGGGTACAAGACTAGAGAGAGAAGTGGGGATGAGATTTCCAATCTCTTTCAAGCACCTTTGGGAAATGAGGGCTCATTCAACCCATGTGGGCAGATGCTAAAGAGCAGGAGGGCTGGACCACTGATCGGTTTCCCCCAAAGTGGCTGGCTGCTTTTCCATTGCCCAATTACCGTCACAGACTAGAGTGTTTCCTAATCCCTCTTCCCTCTGATGTGACTTTCTCCACAGCTTTTTCTATTTTAAGGCTGTTTTAAGATCACATTGTTTCTGTAGATAGGTTTCCATTACCCTTAGAAATGTGTAAAATCTAAATAGCCCAATAAAAACTGGTAAAGGAAACACCTGAATTTCAAAAAAAAAAAAAAAAAACAAGCAACACTCAAATATCGCTAAAAGTTTTTAAGCTTTCACGAGGAGGAATTTCAGACGTTTCAACATTGAAATGTGTCGCAAAAGCGCTATGGAACAACTTTTTCCGCAAATACACATCACAGAACATGACGTATATGGTCACATGACGTGAGGTAGAGAGAAAACATGACGCGGTACTTATGAACAAAAGAAGAGACCAAGACATTTCTTAGCATTACTGTATACTTGAAAATTATTACTGGCACATTAGACATGAAATAACAAAGGATACAGATTTTTTATAAGGCGGTATGGAGCGTTCATCTACCTGCAGCAAAGTCTCACGGAATGAGATTTCATGGGAGTTACACGTCTACACGTAACAAGCCATGTTTTCTCGGTGAGAAGTGGTCACGTGACCACGTACGTCACACTATGACGTGTGATTGCGAAAAAAGTGTTTCCATTACGCTTTTGCAGTATATTTCAATATCAAAAGTCTGAAATTCCTCCTCATGAGAGCGTAAAAACTTTTTAACAATATTTGAGTGTTTTTTTTTTTTAATTCAGGTGTTTCATTACGTTTTTTTTAACGCCATTTAGATTTAGCGCATTTCCAAGGGTAATGGAAACCCAGATTTAGACCTGCCATCTATAGCTCCAGGCCATTTCTGACACCAATGCGCAACTACTGATTCAAAAATGAATATTTTATAATAAGCAGAAATGGCCTAATACTTATCACAGCAGCAGTGTGTAGGCGTCCTTCAGTTTATTGATTTAGTTAATTAACAGCAGTCAATCACACCTATGGGAAAGAAATAAAGTGCTTAAAAGAGTTTTATTATATTTCATCAAGGTGTCCTTTCTTACACAAGAAACGAATAGATAATCGTTTACAATCTAAGTTCTTATCACTATCCCATGTTCATTAGGTGATTAAATAAAGTCTGATATTTTTCTGATTATTTTAAATACCAATGCTATGATTAGTTGTAATGAGTTTGTGTTATTATGTTGTTATTTCTGTGGAAAGTGATGGATTTGTTGTATTTTCATTGATATTGGAGAATTAAAAATCTGACTCATTTTCTGTGCTCACATGAATTTCATCAGGAGATGAAAACATTGTTTTTTTCTTATTTAGTATCACTGATTGCATTTTAAATTATGCAGGATTAAATCTAAATATATTGAGAAGAAAATCCAGAACAACAAAGTAAAGCAGCATTGAGCACAAATGTAAAACCTCCACAATCCAAGTAGGGTGGAAAAGGGGCTGAACATTTCCTGTATAATTCCGGTCAATTGGGAACAATCAAAAATAGAAACTTTTACTGGAATTAATCAGAAATTTTGAGTAATTTGAAATAATTTTACTGTATCCAAACAAATTTCAATCAAAAACATTAGGTTATTTACATAACCCCGATTCTATGAGTAATATGAGTGAGATGTTTCACTATGGGATGCACACTCCCAGCAGCCCTCAGAAGCACTTTTTTTCTCAATCCGCCAACCCTGATTGGCTGGTGGAACTTGTCCAACCGCCAGGGACACTCACACCTCCTATAAGAGGAAGGACGGATGTGCAGTTCCTCGTTCAAAATAAGGATCTCTTGTCACTCGTTCGAGCAAGAAGGGTTGTCTGGTGAGACACTACACTCATATTACTCATAGAACCGGGGTTATATAAATAACCTAAAGTTCTATTTCATAATATTTCGAGAGATGTCTCACTATGGGATATGGTAACTCCTGTATTGCAGACGTGCTTATTGAGGAAATACCAGGACAGAATCTGTACACATCAGCACAGTAGAAACGCATTTGCCACGCAGGGGCGGAAACGTCCAGCATGTAAAATTGGACAAACGTGAGTTGCGAGGTCCAACTCGCCCCTGCACAAATGTCCTAAACAAACACTACCCTGAACAAGGCCGAGGACGTGGCGAGACCTTGAGTCGAGTGTGCGGGCAGACCCTCAGGTGGCCGCAGACCCTGACTCTTGTAAGCCAAAGCAATAGCCTCCACAACCCAAAGTGACAGACGTTGCTTAGTAGTAGCTTCCCCTTGTGGGGTGTAGCCCAGGAGGCAGCAGCTGATCGCTCTTGCTGAGGCTTCTCGTCATGTCCATGTATGTGCGTAACGCATGGACTGGACTCAACACAGGAGGCCACTGCTGATCTTGTGGGGCAAGAAAGGCCAATAGGTCAATGGAAGATGACGAGCCAACCACCTTCGGCACAAAGGCCCGTTTGGGCTTTAAGATCATCCTCAGATCGCCCGGAAAGAGCTGAGCGCACGACAGGGAGAAGCCTGCACGCTCCCTTTATAAACCGGCAGATCAGCGGGTGCTTACTCAAGTCTTACAGAAATGTTAAACAACAAAAATATGATTTAAACTCAAAACATTTATAACCAAATTTCTCTGTGGCAAAAAAAACCGCACTGACAACAACAGTGAAGCTTTTTTTGGACTGACCATTCATTCATTTCACACACAAAAACCATCAATGTTGTGTAAAATATTACTCATTTTCCAGACCCCTAATTTTAAAATTAGATCAAACGAGAGACCCCCCACTAAAAAAAGTTGTGTTCAAAACTCTTTCAGGTATTTCTTCCTATTCTCAAGTATTCTTACAGGAAATCTGGTTGTTTAAGTCAAGATGATGCTATAATTTTATCCATACATCCATTTTCTGACCCTCTTGTTGCTGTTTTCAGGGTCGCAGGGAAAGCCCCTTTCAATTTTGTATATTCTGTTTATTCCCATTAATTCCCTTAACCCATAAATTCCTGTTATTTCCCTTGACAAGTTTCCAGCTTTGAGAATTCCTGAATGTTGCAGTTAATGTTTGGCAACATGTGGTGGTCCGCCTACCGGTAAATGTTCAAGCACCTCCTGCTCTTTCAGTAAATGATATTTGGTTAAAATAAAATCTGCCTGCAATTAAGAGGCTGAACGGTGCCGCGTGCCTGTGTGTTAGGGGTTACATCATTGTGGTGCGCACGTTTATGGTAAAACCCCTCTTTACCACATGAGTTGTCATGAACATTTAGACCTACTATAATACAGTAGAAAGCAAAACATTGCATGTTCCAACTTTAAGAGGATGGTGCAGGAATCTGACCTCTGACTGCAGAGGGCTGCCAGGCTGCCTTGTTTCACATAAATAACACTGTCACTGGCAGCGTGAGAAGCTGTTAATCCCATTGGCTACAGAAGCAGCTCTGCTCAAGCATGACATGTAAACACACACATTCACTTTGATACCAATTTTCAGGTGATTTACAATGTGCAAAGACTTCTTTACGGTGGCTGAGAAGTGCAAAACACACAACGTAAAAAATTTACATTTTTTGAAAAGAAATGTACATAATTAGCTAAAAAAAAAAAAAAAAAAAAACTACAAATAGCAAAACACTTTTACAAATGTTGAAACAGATTTACAATGGTGCATTGTTAGTGTAAAAATGTTTCCAGAATTTTTTTTTTATTTGTTTTGACCTTTAGTAAATGTGTCACAGTAGTTTGTAAATTTGCTTTCAGCATTTGTAGAATGTGTTACGGCCATTTGCAAAAGTGTTTTGCTCAAAAATGTACATTTGTTCTGGTATTTGTGAATGTGTTTTTCACTTCTCAGCCACCGTACTTCTTACCATGTTTAACACTATTGGTAATAGTAATAGCTTTTTATGAAAACACTCTAAACTGTATTTGATCATTACATTGGAAGAGGGAAACATCTAAAACATGCTGGATAGTGGCCCTTGAGGACCAGGATTGGGGACCCCTGATCTAAATAAACTGGTGACTGGCTATTAACTGTGAGGCTGGTGTGAGGAACAATTTTAGAACTTCTACCATTTGACACTTTTGCAACAAAAAAAATACAGCTTTTTTTTAGGGTAGTAAAAAAAATATTTTGCACTTTATAAATACCGCTAACAACAGCCGTCAACACACACAGAAGTTGATCATAAGACATGAGGGGCACCAGTAAATTCATTACACCACATATGTGCATGTTTTACATAACATCCATTCTTTGGTTTTGATTTATTTATGTATTAATAATGTTTCAATTCAACAGTAATGTGACTTATGCGTTGCTTCTTTTTATGTCCGGACCGGCAGCAAAAGTCATGCTACTCGGTGCCCCCCGCAATTTTCTTAATGCCCCCTCAGTTAATGCTGCCTGGTGCCGAATCTGCTCCCATCTACCAATTTTAGTGGTACTTTAATAAATTAATAGATTGTCTATTGTTGTACCTTATCTGTTGTACTTTTTAATTAACAGTATGATAAATAGATATATCGATTGTGCATTATTTAGATTTTAAACTACATTCGTGCCCAGGACATAAAAGTAGCCCTTTGAACAAATCTGTGGTCTTTTCTTAGGCCATGAAAGGTTTTTCACTATCACTTGCACAATGCACTTTGACTAAATTATCAATTTTAACAGGATATTGCACATGGACGTACAAATTTTCTGAAAATGTTGCTAAGTGGCTCCGTGCCATATACTGGTTGTCAAAAAAATGGATGTTTGACAGAGTGTGTGCGTCACTCCTGCTATTTATGGCATTTGAAATACTGTAATCACAGACAGGAAGCTGCAAATCATCAATTCACAATAAAAGTAAAAGCACTCACCCCCAGGACACTGTGCAAGTACCAATTCTAGCTACTTAACAGGAGTTTTTAGCTTTTTAAAACCACTGACACTTTGAACAGAGCTCAAGTGAACAATGAAGGACCCAATTTAAGCACTGCTCTGCAAAGGTCTAATACACTTCAGATGATCAGTCATCTCTCATTTCAGTTTAGAAAGACTGAAACAAACATGTTCACAAAATATCAATAATGTTCAGAAAGAGCTTTACTGTGAAGATTCAAAACTGAATTATGAACGTACGAGAGAGAATAAGTGCAACTATACTATGTTGTTAGTGAGACTACCACAGTGTAATAATGTAGGTGCTCCAATGGATGTATAAATTATAGGATATTTAGATTTATACAACTTTATTAAGTCAACTGTGCAATGTGATTGAAGGTTTTGCATGTGTTTTGTTGGCATTAGCGAATCTCCTTCCAAATATCTTAAATACTGCAGATAAAAACATTGAAAAACTAGGTTTAGTGAAAGTTTACCAACCCAATCTTTATTACCCGTGTCTAAAACCATGGAGATATACATTATGTGACTTAAACTTTGTTAGAGTGAGATTTGTTTCACCATTTATATATATATATACAAAAAATATATTTTACAATATTGTTACTATGTACTCTTGGAAGGCAAAGAACCTGCAGATAATTGTGAAAATTGTATTTCAACAGCTTTGACTGCAACATTCTGCTACATACTACATAGTACAGCAAGTAAAGGAAAAAGATTGAAGAATCGGGTTAATTTTCTTCACCTTTGTTGATTATTCCTTAATGTATCAAAGTGCTCTGCCTCAGCACCATCACCCGGCAACCAGTTTCCATGGTTACGGAACGATTCTGTTTCCTTTCAATTGAAAAAAAAGAAAGAAGTGAGGAGAAATCTCCATCCGTATTGAATAGTGAGAAACCTTCACACAGACAAAAAACAACAACAAAAACAGACGTCTTTACTTGAGATTGTAATGTGATATTTATCCATTTCATTAGAGAATCATGATCTGGTCTCAATCATCAGTTTTACTAACACTGTCAGATAGTTACACAGTCACTGACCTGTGTCAGTTTGAGTGTCACCACCATCCTAAGCTGTGTGAAACAGCAGGGAGTGTGTCAGAGATACCAGTTCCAGTCCATTTCAATCCATACAATTCCAAACTGAAACATGCACTGGACTTTACATGCGTGGACGAAACAATTAATGACGACCTAGTTTCTAGGTTTCATGATGATATTCAAATGTATTCCTAATACCTATTTTTCTGAGCCCAACGGTGTTTAATAGAAGTGTGATTACACAGTGCCATGTGTCAGAAAAATAGGCAATGGGGACGCAATAATTATTCCTTCAATCAGACATGCTCATCCCACACATCTCATCTCCACACACAAATCATTGTGTTGGCACCGTTAACTGCACAATAACAACAATCGGCACAAATTCATCTAAAGTTCAGTAAAGGATGGTAAAAATATTTCTTTTGTGGAAACATTTTTTAAAAAACGGACCCTTGTGAGGCTGGTTGAGTATCACAGAGGTCCACTGACCTTATGCTGTGATCTGTTAGAAGACAAAAACAAGACTGAAACTGATGACAGACCCACAAAGTTTGAATGGTGTATTCTTTCTATTGTCTGAGAATTAAGCCCTGGCCATCCGTCATGAATAAGGCTTTAGTGGGATGAAACCCACCGTCCTTGTGTGGGCTGAACATGTGCTGAACATCTATTCTGGACGTACAAACACACAAAAGATGATTTCACAGAGGAGGAAGAATAAAATGGCCGTGGAGAAGTGAAATGAATGACACACTCACTTTTTCCACTGCAAGTCATTTAGGCCGTCCCACTTTATCTACTCTGTCAATGAGCAGGGCTTACAAATCCACAACAGCTAAAATACTCAGGGCTTGGGCACAGCACTTTGAGCAAGGCACGTATGAAGAAATAGAAGTTCAGAATATGGGTTGCAAATAAACTACTAAATCCTATGCTGTACACATAAAGGCTGACATTACGCTGTCATTACGACATAATAACTGCTATTAACATGAATAAGGTGTCATGAAGACTGTCATTGAGTGTCGTTCGTTATCCTAACCCTAACCCTCCATTACACTAGATCCCTCCACCTTACCCAAAAAATGCCAACATAGCTCCAAAGGTGTTAGAATTTAGTGAAAGGTGTCATAATTAAGCGAACAACACTTAATAAGATGCCTTCATGACACCTTATTTATACTAATGACAGAGTAAATCTCAGGTCATGACAGTTATTACCATATTATGCTACATTGCAAAAAAAAAAATCCATCTGTTCAGATGCTACTTGGCTTAGGGTGAAGGGTCCATGCAGCTATGGATATGGATTTCATCTAGTTTGATGTAATACATTTGGTTCTTTTAGTTGTGAATGCTTATGAAGTCCTTAAACCTCTTTTGATCTTATGTTATATCAAATATTACTTATACTAACTCAAAGACAGACCTGCCTCATCTGAGAGATAAGATCTCATGCTCTAATTAGCTTTTTCTACTCATTACACACACCGTCTTTACTTATTCCAAGGCATACATGCACTACACTACAGACTGATCACATTTCATTACCAGAATCAGGTTAATAAATATAAGCTAAAAAGAAAACAATCTATCCCCACTGTCAAGCATGGTGGTGGTAGCATCATGCTCTGGGGGTGCTTTTCTTCAGCAGGGACAGGGAAGATAGTTCAAGTTGATGAGAAGATGGATGGGCCCAAATAAAGGGCAATATTGGACAAAAACCTATTGGAGTCTGCAAAAGACTTGAAACTGGGGCGGAGATTCCCCTACCAGTAAGACAACGACCCTAAGCATAAATCCAGGGCAACAATGGAATGATTGAAAAAAAAAAATATATCCATGTGTTAGAATTGCCAAGTCAAAGTCCAGACCTAAATCCAATCAACATGTGGAAAGATCTGAAAGCTGCGGTTCACAACCGCTCTCCATCTAATCTAACTGAGCTTGAGCTGTTTTGCAAAAATTCCAGTCTCAAGATCTGCAGGACTGGTAAAGACACACCGCAAAAGACTTGCAGCTGTAATTGCAGCAAAAGGCGCATCTACAAAGTATTAACTCAGGGAGGGTAGATACTTTTGCACACCCCACTTTTCAGTTTTTCATTCATAAAAAAAGTTAAAAATCGCATATAAATTTCATTTCATTTCACTATTGAGTGTCACTTAGACTTAGTATGTCTCTTTCTCATAAAATTTCAATGAAATATATTTGTTTATGGACTATAACTTTTGGACATTTTGCCACGCTAAAGGGGAGTGCATACTTATGCAACCCACTGTATATACTGTATACATATGCATTATATACATATGGGCAAAAAGGTTAAAATTGAAAAATAAAGCAACAGTTTTTTGAAGAAACTGGCTTTGAATTAGTAGTTTCTGATTAAATTTAAAATACTGTGATTTTACACAGGTGTCTCCAAATGTGCAACGGAATGAATTCAATTTCTTTAAAGTGTATAAACTCTCAGAATAAAAAGTCAGGGTCTTATCTGTTGTTTAATGTGTTGTTCATCATTCATGTCTTCACCTACTCACGTCAAATCAAAGGCACTTTTTCTCTACTTACAGTTACCATGTAACAGTAGTTGTTGTCTTATGGTAGTTGTGCTAGTGCCAATCTTTATTTCACAGCAGAGGGAAGGCTTATCTGTCATCAGAAGAGAGCTCTATAAACACTAAGTAGATGGAAAGAATCTGAGGGCTAGAATCATCAGGCCGTTAACTGAGCAGCTGTTGGGCTGCTGGTTTCTGGGAGGGACGCATGGGCTCGGCCGCACTGCAGAGATGCGGTGCTTTCCAACATCAGGCCCACGTCTTTGCACAACATGTCACTTATTGAACAGTGACTGGAAAGCCTTGCAAGTGGCGCTGTCAACACCAGGGCATAAATAAAGCTAAAGACAGCGGCGACGTTACATTGGGCGAGGTTTCCTGTCAACCAGAAGCTTTTTATAGGAACCCTGGTTTATAAAAGGCTAACGGGGGGAGCTATTTTTACACTGGTGGACCTGGGGGACAGGAATCTTGGAAAGTCTGTGCATGAGTGACCTCTCTGACTCAGATGTGTCAGCAGTGGTTGGATGTGAGAGTTGAAGCAGATAGCAGATGCACATGGATCAAACTGGCCAGAGGCCTGTGATGTTTTTGGAGGAGATCCAGGGGGCAAACGGAGAGGCGATCACATGGGTCTATCCCAGTCACACTTGTCAAGTTATCAGAATGCCATGGAGGAGGTGTCTGGCGAACACTTTTAATAAAGCTGCGTCCAATATAATTCACCTAGAACTTTACAGTATGGCTTGTACAGAGACAAACCCATATTTAAAACCTTTATTCACTGACACATTTTTCCTGACATTATTGGATGGTAATGTTAGTTACCTCAGAGCACATGGCAGGATATTTAAGAGTTTTGAATAATGTAATTTTGTAACTGAGATGTATAGGTTTGCAATTCACAACAGGAAATACAACATTTTAAAAACCATGTACAAAGCTCATTTAAAAGTCTTACCCATAAATCTGCAAATAAATAAGAGAGAAAGTAATTATAATTTTTGCAGAATAGAGATATTTGAAAAACCCAGATTGAGAATAGTGAAAAAAAGTAAGTTCATTTCAGGTCAGGGGCAGACGACATAATCTAAATGACATCAATTTATCGAGATTACTTAATATGTTCAAAAATAATGTGAAATGTATTTCGCTGAAGAAATATGAGACAAAAGTGTAACTGTATTAGTTTCAAATGAGACGTGACAATGACTGCGTTACAATTTGCTGTAATTCATTTTTTTATGGAAGGGGCAAATGTTATACATTTGACTTCTTTCTCATCTTTTTCATTCATCTTTTCATCTCTTTTCAATGTGGAGGAGAAAAACTTTAGTTTTAATGTCATCAATGACAAACAAAACCTAGATTTGCTTCAAGACTTTTGGTTTCTTTCAGTTGACAATGATACACTGCTTGTTGCTCTTAATATAGCACTCAATTGTCTAGGAGTGTGATAAAATCTCAATACGGTGCTATATTGGTATATTGTTTTGCACGATCAATTATCGATATGCTAGCACTAAGTATCAATTTAAAAAAATAATATATACTGTATATATATATATATCCATCCATCCATCCATCTTCATACCCGCTTATTCCCGTTTAACAGGGTCGCGGGGGTCTGCCGGTGCCAATCTCCGGCTCTCATAGGGCGCTGGGCGGGGGTACACCCTGGACAGGGCGCCAGTCCATCACAGGGCAACACAGACACAGACAACCATTCACTCTCTCATTCACTCCTATGGGTAATTTACAGACTCCAATCAACCTTAGTCATGTTTTTGGATTGTGGGAGGAAGCCGGAGGACCCGAAGGAAACCCACGCAGCATGGGGAGAACATGCAAACACCACACAGAAAGGACCCAAGTCCACCCCAGGGCTTGAACCCAGGACCTTCTTGCTGTGTATATATATATATATATAAAAAAAAAATAAAAAAAATGTATATATATATATTTTTTAATTTATTTTGGATTTAAGATTTATTTTATTGCTTTCAAAACCTTTTCTGCTTTTTCACTAAAATGTGCAGGTAGGTCTTCACAGAAATTTTGTCACTGTTTGTTGAAGGAACCAATATATTGTGTACTGGAATATTGCACTATAATGGTGTCACTGGTAAGAAAGACCCTATTGTTGTTTACAGAATGCACTACTGGAGATACTTATTAGTTTACATTGGTATGTTGACACTTATTTACAGAAATGTACTAAAAGAGTGTCACTGTTCATAGGACACTTTTTCTCATCGTGAGCTTTGTATCGCGGATCGTATCGTGATGCACCCAGAGGTTCCCACCCCTACAATTGTCCCTGATGGGCTAATAAGATAGAGAAATTATATTAAAAAAAAAAAGATTTTAGGGGCGGTGTGTAGCTCAGTGGGTTAAGCGCCCGCCCCATGTACGGAGGCTGTAGTTCCTCATCTGCAGCGGTTCCTGCGTGTCATTCCCTACTCTCTCTCACCCCCTTCCTGTCAAGCAACTGTCATATAAAGGCCACTAGAGCCAAAAAAATCCTTTTTAAAAATAAAAAAAAAAAAAATTTTATGGCTTTTTAATAAATTTTGTATCTAAATTACATTGCTGTAACAAATATTAGTTTTTATAGACAATGAATAAATAAGCACTTCATTATATATTTAATAATTTATTATCAGGGGAGACATAAGTGACAATTAGTTTGTATTTTTTGTTGAATGAATGACCAGTACTTTATCCAGAAACTCAGTTTACAGTATAGGCTACAAGTAGAGGGATATTAACTCTTGTTTCTCACAGCACAACACTTTTCTCTCTGCTCGTTTATACAAACTCAGCTCAGCCTGAAGTAGCTTTTGATGTAAATCTCAAATAAAATCTCAAACAGTTGATAATACCAAGAGCCCACGACTGTGACATTGATTTGAAACAGAGCTGTGATAAAAAAAAAAAAAAAAAAAAAAAAAAAAAAAAAGAAAAAAAGGGCTCTGATGCAGCTCTGACTCTCATTGTTGCTATGGACACCCAGTACAAACAGTGGATGTTGCATTGAATCAAAGTCCTGCATGGGTCACTGAGTTAAAAAAAAAAAAAAAAAAAAAAGTATTTACGGACTATGTGGGTTTTTATTTCGACTCTTACTCAGGATGTCACAGATGAATTCTGGGTAACCACTGACTCTGTAGATCAAATGTCAAAATCCTAATGTGACTGTCATGCTTCACATTTAGGGCGCTTGTGTGTCAATTTGCGTTAACTGCGAGTGTCCCGTGTGTGTCGAAGATACGAAGGTTCTAAAGCAGAATAAAACTGTAATGGCACTTTACAGGTCATGACCTCTGTAGTTGCTGCCGTTTTCCTACCTTATAATAAGAGACCACCAACAGCCTGCCTAACAAAGCAGGGCCTCGCCTCTATTTCTTCCGTAGTGATTTATATATTGCGTTATGTGAACCAAGGCCACTGTTGTCTGTACACAACCCATAAAAGGTGTAAATTATTGGGCTTGTTGTTACACCTTAAATGCGACCCTGAACACGGGTGAAGGCGAACTGTGATAAATGGGTGCGCTTTGGGAATGTGGCCCTTCTGAATGGAATAAGTTAAGAGTTCAAGTGTCTGAATGGACCCTAGATAGCTCACAGCTAAAAACAGCTCCCTAATAAATACAGAAACAGAAACGTGTTGGCTCAGGTGGTTGGATGGGGATGACTGCTGGTGGGGGTGGGGGGGTGTTTAGCATAAAGAGGGGTTAGATATTTCTGTAGTACGCTTTTATTTTCTGACAGGGTGACAGCGATAGATTAGTGGCTCATAGACAAGTAGAGGAGATATTATCAGGCCAATGGTGCGTGTTGTGTTACATGGGCTGTTTGTATCCATAGCAACTAGCACCCATGCATGGTGTCCTTTGATTGCCAGACAGAGTCGCTGTCCCTCTCAACACTGGGAAAAACTTGAAAGATTAGGATATCTGAAGGTTTTACTGCTGAAAAAGAAAAACACAGACTTTAATAACCAAGGTCATTAACCTCACGATCAAATACGTACATAAGCCTCACTTATGGAATTTTCACACCTACACTGTTATAGTTGGAATACCAAATAGATATGGGAGTTTTGAATATTGCTGGATTAGGTATGATATAGGCAGCACCCAGGCCCAGATACAGGCACGTCTCACTCGTGGGGGATGCGACACCCGCACTTTCATAAAAACAAAAATTCATCCCCCTCACATTTTACAGAGGGATTCATTGTTGAAAATGTATTGGTAGGATTGATTGAATGGTGATCGAGCCATGACGAAGCCGAGAAGGTAAACAAAGAGTTGACAGCGATGAGTAAAAGAGTGAATAGTGACTGCTCAAAAGTGGCAAAAAATTGCCAAAAAAGAGGAAACAGGTGATATGTATAATGGCAAAGTGGCAAAAGAAAAAATTGTTAAAGAACTGACAAAAATTGGATAACAGTGTCAAAAACCACTTGAAAAATTGACATAAATTGGGAAAAAGAGATATTTAATGGCCAAAGGAAGCTAAAATTTGAAAAAACTAAAAAGTGTCTTTTTTTTTTAAAAAAAAAAAAAAAAAAAGGGCAAAAATGGGACAAAGAAAGTTGCAAAATGGCCCCTTTTAAGTTTTTCTGGGATAATAATATTTACAATTAAAACATAAAGAGCCACATGTTGAGTATCACTGACTTAACAGCTTTATCTATCTATTTTGTAAATTAATGTAATAAACTAAAGTTAATGAACTAAAGAGTCGACGGTTGCCCCATTCTTAGAACACCCTCACTTTTAAAATCACTGCTCCATCCCTGCCCATATGAAGAGCTTACTAGGAGTAAAATTACAGTTTAGTCAAATGTGAAAAGTCCAAATAAATGAAAAGTTAGAAGCCAAACAAACTCCCAAAAAGGATGAAGTTGAAGCCGAAACAGGACTTTTCCTTCTCTTCAAATGACAGGTTGTTATAACCTCATCACTCCTTTAGTATTATTTTATTTATATACTGTTTACATGTAATGAATGCTTCTGTGTAGCAAGAGCCACAGTAGCTCATAAATGTCAAACGGTAAAGTTTTAATACGATTTAGAACAGATCTTTATTTCCATCGAGTACGTGTGTGCCTTGTTCTCTGACGTTCTATGACTAAATATCAATCGTCTTCAGATGTCAAACATCCATTTCACACCAAGGATGATATTAGCTTAAATATTTGATTTTAGCTTAAATATTTGATTTTAGCTTAAATATTTGATTTTAGCTTAAATATTTGATTTTAGGTTTAACAACCTTCAACCCGTTGAATGATTTTGTAGTTAAATAAGACAACAATATTATTATTTATTTTTTTCCCATTAGTGCTGTTTATTGCCAATGGGTAGAAAACATGTCTGGTGTTGCATATGAAATGACTCATTATGGTTAAAATCAGAAATGCTTCCAAGTAACCCAGGTGTACACATACTGAATTTTTGGTGTTTGTCACAATAAATTGTACTATTACATTGATAAAGATTCTCATACATGACGTGGTTTTATTCACATCTTGAAGGTATCTTTAAAGATCCACAGAATTACCATGATATGGTTTAATCACAATTAAATAGAATTTTGTGTATTATTTCTCTCCTTTATATTCATTTGACCATTAGTTTTCTCATCGACCCGATACTTCCGGGATTGTATTTCTCAATGATCTATAAATAATAATAAATCACATGAACAGGCAAGAAGATACCCTGGTGCTAAAAATACATGTGACTGCATCTATTCCTGGGGCCTGACTGTAATATCTTATTTCATAGTGCATCGATTGCACGGTGTATGATGTGGCAGCTCAGGTGTTTTCAATCTTATTAATGATACCATTTAGAAAGCTTGTTTAGGAATGTGTGTGAAATATACCATGCACACTCCCTTTAAGTCTTTAGTCAATACATGTAAACTGGGTTTTCCACAGGAAACAAGTGCAAATGAAACCTGAAGTGGTAATGCATCATCTGGTTTCAGAGGTGATGGAGGAGAGACACAGACAAGGTCAAGTGCTGCTGAAGCCAAAAGAAACACATTTAAAAAAAATAAATAAATACATACATTTCTGGTCATTATTCTTCTGCAGTCTCACACAACTTAATCCTCGTTCACTTTGTACAAACATGATTATATGTATGACAAACCTATGATGTATCACAATGTTAATGTCATTTCTGTTTAAATAAACAAAGCAGGCTTTTAAATGTGGTGGACACTGCCCCCTACAGGGCAGAGAAAGTAAAACCTGTGATTGAATAACTGATCAGTCCATCTTATGCAGAGGTGTAAAAAGTACTGACAAAAGTACTGTTACCACTCGAGTATTTTATGAACGATTTCCTCCTACTTAAGTACAAGTAAAAACTCAAATAGTACTCAAAGTAAAAATTACCAGTTACTTTCACCCCCCACAATTATTTGTGGTTCCCTTGCATACAGTAAACAACTCATGTATAAACTTCAGAACAAATCTACCACATTTAGAACCCAATTTATTTTCCAAAGGCAACTGTATAAAATAAAATGTTTGTCAAAATGTTTAAATAAAATAACACCAATGAATTCAATTCAAAATAAATGATCAGGCTTTAAGTATAGATATATTTATGGACTCTAAAACTAAGAACATTACCTCCATTTAATGCTGTTTTAACACTGCATTACGTTTAATCTAAGTGGCCAGCTATGATGGGATGCAATGATTGTCTGCTAATGTCATTTACTGTAGTTTCACAATGTCCCTTGATCATCGATTCATTAAAACAAAATACTTAACTGTTGGGTGTAGAAACGTAATTACTTCTTTTAAAACATTTTAGGACAAGTAAAATTACTGATTTTGAAATATACTAAAAAAGTTCACCCATAAACGCAACTCAGTTATTGTAATTTACTGTATGTTATATACAGGTAACCAGGGACTACAGATGTAAACTAGCTGTTTAGCTATAATCTGGTGTAGAACATCTTTGTCTTTAATGATCTTAATCTATGCACTTGTCCCTTCAAATAAAGACTAAACTATTACAGTAACCTGAGTACTTGTAATCTATTACTTTCACCTCTGATCTTATGCCGTTTGGTTCATGTTCCCTTTGGGTGCAACCTGGCTACTAATTACCCTGAGGTCTTTGTTTTTTTTAAAATTTATTTCCTTCTTCAGATCAGTGGGTTTAAACATTTATTTATCTTCATTCTAAATACCGAGTACATGTTTCACTTTCCCTTACCACATGAAACTGCTTCTGTTCAAGGCAAAGACTTACATTAAACAACCCATTAATAAATGAACTTACACATTTTAAAATAATGACTTGATTTGATCCATTTTATTAATTCAGCAAACATTACAGAACTTTAAAGAGACAACAATATTTAAACAACTCAAATTACAAACGTTATTTCCCAGGTAATGTGAAACCACAATCACAAATATTCTGTGTGTGCATTCAGATAATCCCAGTGCTTCCATTTCAAAGATGCCAGCATTAGACAAAGCTGCCATAAGTCACTCATCTACAGCACCAAGGCCTCTGTCAGGCAGTTACAAAGCGGACTGTGCATCAGTTTATTATTGCAAGTGCAGTTACCTGCAATAAACTATTAGGATATTATGCATAGTAGAAACTCAAACACTATGTTGTACTTTGAGCAGTACAGTGTCATAAACAGGATTGGAAGTGGTCCAGTTAATTATTTTTGAGTGTAGTTGGACTTAATTTAGAAATAATCAACAATATCTCACACTTAAAATCTCAGATTTGCTCATTTTAAAACAGTCATGGTACAAAGGAATTTGAGAATAGAACTCATGACTTCAATGACTGGGAATCTTCCACCAACAGGATGGATCAACTGGGATCTGTTGGGATGAACAAGGCTGCACAAGCAGTTGCAGAAATCGCTCTGCGGGGGGGGGATTTGCTCCTTGCTGTTGTACCCCATCGTTGCCTTAGCAACACTTGATTATATCTGTAGAGGTACACATGAAAATAGCATACAGGCATATTTCAAACCATATACCAAGAAAATGGGGGGTTGTTTTGATACTAAACAAGTCATTTAATGCAGATAATTATCTTGAGCGGTCATTGGAATTTCTTTGACATTTTAATTCTGTTTCATTCTGCTGCAGGTTATGGCAAACAATAATCTATGCATTTAGTGCAGCACAAGGACTTAACAGTTAAAATAACCTGCACTAGTCATGTATATAAAATATATCTATAGTATTACCAATAAACATAAATATGTGCAAAAAACACATTCAAAGTTGGTTTTTTTCTCACAATTTTAAAATTGAATACAATCCATGGGGAACAGCCATGTGGATTCAGGTTGTTGATACTGGGGCAGTATTTTTATTAGGGCCCAGATTTATTTATTTCATTTTTTTTATGTAGTTTTTGAACAGTTTTTCTTTGTTTTATTTTTGCACTAAAAACACCTCAAAGATGTGTATTGGAGCCATGTCTAAAAGACGAGCCTTAGACACTGAAGTGATTTACAGGAAGAAAATACTGCACTGTACAACATCATAACGTCACTATAAAGCATTTGAGCAAAAGTGACTGTTTAACAATGACTTTTAAAGACAGTTACCCGACTAAATCTATCATATTGATATAACTTGCAATTCCAATTCGAGACAGGTTCCTTTAATTCATCCTTGTCGTACAACTTCCTGACCAGGAGAGGAAGAACTGCATCCTGATGCTATTGCAATGATGTAATTTACATCTTATATTTTCTTTTTTTGCTTACATTAATGCATTCATTGCTGTCTGGAAAGAAAAAAAACATCTGGTCCACTGCAGTGTCAGATCACTTCAGTCAATTAGACGAACGCACTTTCCTGCCTTTGAGAGGCTGAGGAGGCCTGAAGTTGTTTTCCATGCGTATACGCTCGTCCTCTTCTTCTCCAGTAAACAGAAGCATTCGGAACTTTCCCAGCTGCATTAGGGAAACCAGGAAGAGTATAAATAGCAACTTGCTCTATAAAACATTTGATAGGCAAATAGGAGACTAAGACGTCAATAAAAGGTCAGAGCCAATGGTAATCTAAATAAAGAGTACAAAAAGTACAGACAAACCAACTTGAATCAATATATCATGAATTATAGCCATCAAGACACTAAAATTACTGTATTACAATGCTAAATAGACCATTGCCATTTTGAAACATGAGTAAAAGCTGTTAAGCGTTAGCCTGTAATTGTTATAATTATTCATATTTTATTTGTGAAGTTTTCCTTTGGCAGTTTTATTTTTGCTAATCTTCATGGGGAAATGAAAAAAGTTCCAAGTTGTACAACTTAAATTTTTCACTGTGGGGTCTCCATGCAAGTATTTCTGAATTAAAGCCGTGCAGCCTTCCAACAATGCATTCATCAGGATGATCAGCTGGAGGGGATCAAAAGCTTGACGTCTGGAGTTAAGGTTTGTGGAGCCAGCTGAGCTGATTGGTCTACACCAGCAATGCTGCAGCGGAGGGTTTAGGAATAGTTCACGACTACGACCTGTTTACTCCAGCACTAATCCCCGAACTAACCAACAGGCTGGCAGCAGTTGTCTCAGGTTCCAGCTAACTTTACCCATCAAAAACAAAACATTTTTACACTTGACTTCATGAAATACAACAGACAGAGGTATGGTGCTCCTTCTAAATAGTGCTCATTGTTGCTCTCTGCACTAAATTTAGCACCACATCGACACCAAACATCTCTGAATTAAGTGGATCTAGAGATCAGATTATTGACTTGATGCTTTAGAAGAAAAAAAAAGGCACTAATCAATATAATGTAAACTGTGCCTTTCCTTTAGTTACTGCAGTATAAACATTATTGAAAACACTTGTTTTTTACATTACCATTGATGGACGTGTCCTTGAATGTCACTAGATAATTATAGTTATCGTTTCCTTGGATACAGTAATGAAGACCATTTATTTGTTGCTGAATCACAACAATAAGTTGTTCTCTCGCCATCCTTGTATTTTAATGTTTACACAAGTCCTAGATGCATTTTGTAGCGTTGCTGTGACACATTTAACATGTTTTTAAAGCTACGTGCATGTGTCAATGTAATGACTGTTTCCCTTATTTAGATCAAAATAATTCTTCAAAAATGAATTAAGAAGATATACTGTGACCTGGAAGTTAGACATTAAAGATCCAACTTCAGTGAGAAGTAAAACAATCTGAGACCAACCATCAACATATCAAATTGCTCATTTCTTGTTGCAATCAGTGCTTAAATTAGCACCATGGGAGATCTTCTTATGGAGAACAAAATAAAGGTGAACTAACGGTTAAGGTTTGCACCAAGATTGAAACGAGTTGTGATGGCACCTGTTTTTCTGACACTGTGATGGGTTCTTGGAGGACGATCCAGACGACGCTCTCATGCAGCGGCGGAGTGGTCAGTGATCCCGGGTAGGTCCAGTAGTGCAGGCTGCTGGGTAAGAGGCACTGAGGGTTGAAGCCCTTGAAATCCGTGACACTTCCCTGCATCACCAACAAATGCAAAGTGTCAGAATACTGTCTAAATGATGGTTGTAATAAAGAATAGAATATTCAAGAATCACCTTAAATTTCACCATGTACAGAGCATCCGTTATTGTGTGCAGCCACCGGTGCTCATCGCCTGTCTGACAAAACATTGTACAGTCATTCACGTGTTATACCAGGACTCCTGCAGAATAAGCTGCAATGTTTCTCTCTTCCCCCATTTAAAATGTAGGGTTAAAACCAAAACAACAAAGCCATCTTTGTCAGTTTCTCAGCTAGTAGCATCATCTATCAATTGTCTGTTTTCTAATCAGATGTCCATATGCAAAAAAAAGGGGTTTGATCATAAATCTCTGTAGTGTTGCAAGAGTGCAGAGTCCCTTTAAATGCTGGGTGTGGCAGGTGATGTGTGTTGCGCACAAAGTGCATTCATAATACAGATTATTAGAAAGATTAGAGAAATATCACATTCCTTTCTGTGTTCCACCACTCCAACACTGAGGGAGTTGACTGTTAAAGTCTTCCCCTGTGACTCGACTACGGGGATAAAACATAGGAAAAGTCAACAGTAACAGACTATGATTCATGCAAATCATTACTGGCAATATCCAGACCATGTGATTAAGGCTTAAACGTGAAACCAGTAGTCCGGTGCAACTTAATTGTTGTTTATTTCTTAAATTGGTGCGAGACAAACTAAAAATTACCATAACGTCATAAGCATTTCCTCTTTAAATCCGTTTAGAGGCTCGAACGTCACCAATGTTCGCTGCATGTTTTTTGAGAGTTGGTGGAAACTAAATGATGGAATTCATCTCACACTATTGTTATCTGGCTGGGAGGCATAACAACCATATACCACCGAGTAGAATTTAAGAAAACATTTTTAAAATTGATTTTTTTTAAGAGCATTAGACCATCTTATAATAAACTTGTCATTTATTTATTGCCTCAGAACAGGTCAAATTTAATCGGATGTAGAATGAATGAAAAGATCAGAAACCATCACATTTTTAATGCACATGTATGTTCCCCGGTATAAACTAGGACTTTGCCACAGTTGGATGAAATATATTAGTTATCATTCCTGACTTTAATTCCTGGAAATTAAATAGTGGACCCCAACCAATAGTTAACGGTTTGTTTGCCAAATACAATTTTATTCACAAGTGTTTTTCAAAAACACAAGTCAAAAAAGGAACCAACAACAATAAATACATAATCACAAGTTAAAAGCAAAGATCACTCGAGTCCAGTTTGACAAAACCAGATATACAGTCAATGAGAGGATAGGTTGTCTAAAACATTTATTGTTGAGAAGTTGTTAAAAAAATCATACAAGAGAAATGTAAGATATGGGATGTGATTGTGGAGACTCATCTTACCTCTAAGAAGATTCCAAGAACAGCAAGCCCGTCTGGAGCTGCTGCTGCCTCCCCAAATGTCCTGTACTTCTCAGCATTCCAGTGAACTAAATGCAACTACACAGAAATATAAAGTGTACATTTAAACACTGTTGTGTACATGACTGATAGAAAAAAAATGCTTGTTACGTGTATAATTTACTTTCTGCTGTTACTGACCTCCGATGCATAACAATATCCTGCAACAGTGTGCTCTGAGCCTTCACAGCCCTTTCCTCCCCAGTGAAAGTGAAACTGTTTGAGTCTGTAAGGGTTTTCCAGAGGTCCTCCCTGAATCACTGCAAGAGACGAGAGATGCTCGAAAAAGCTTTGGGATTTAGGGTACATTTAATGTACCCTGAGCTCTGTGTGGGTGTCAAAGCATCTCAGTGTCAGCAGAGGAAACACACACACACCACAAATAGAGATTCAAGAGACTCATAGCTGAGAGAAAACAGCTGCAACAATGATCAGAACCGATGCTAACTTGGACACGCAAAAATCGAATATGTAACCCCCCCCCAAAAAAAAAAAAAAAAAAAAAAAAAAAAAAAAAAGCATTACCAATTAATTTCTGTCAATTCTCAGGCTTAAAAGTATAGTGTAATGTGTCTGGTTTTCTGGGAATAAACCTTTATAGTTCACTTTAGTGCCTAGGTTCCCAAAGTGGGGTACGGGTACCCCTAGGGATATGCAAATTGTCGAAAGGGGTACATGAATAAAAAAATAAATAAATTACAGTTGGAAATTAGAATATAAATCGACCAGCAGTCAGGAGCCTCCATGCATTGCCACAAATTACACATTAGCCGATTTAAGACTACACATGGTAACAGATTATTATATATTATTCCTCAACAGGATAGGTACAAGTCACCTACACATTTTACTGTACATCAGTGATTCCCAACTTTTTTGGGTCGCAACGCCATTTTAATATCACATTTTTTGCGTCTCCAGAGACTTCTAGAATTAGCTTTTGATCATGTTTGTTGTTGCCATGATTCATTTGGTGCACAAAGTAACAAAACGCACCAGCTCAGATATTTTCATGCTGCATTTTATTTGAACTAGATTTATATTTGAGAAAGTGAAAGCATAGAAAACCGTTGTTTAAAATTGCTGTGTAATAATCAGTAGTTTTATTCATCTAAATTATTAAACATTCCAGGCGACCCCAGATTGGGTCACGCCCCCAAGGTTAAAAAAAAAAAAAAAAAAAAAAAAACTCTGCATTACATTATTATGTTTTTGAAGTGTGCAGGAGTAGAAGTTGCATGGCTCCAGGTTAAATGTCTGAAGGAGTACAGGACTGTGAAGAGTTTGGGAAACACTGCTTTTGTGTGATTGTTATTCATTGCGACACTGCCGACATCATTTTTAGCAAATGGGTCAAGACAGAGCAGATTCACTATGCAGAACTGAAATAGCACAAATAGCAGTCCTCTCCATAGAAAGAACAAACGCAAAAAAGAATTAAACATTGATTAAATATTAAAAAAAAAATCATGATTATTACCCATTGATTAATGACATAGCAGCTCTGAGCAGAGACCACTTTATAGTGACAATAAAACACAATAATGAAGCATCAGATAAGATAGCAGTGATTTTATGGAAGTTATGAACCTGTATCATGGCATTTACACATTAATGAGTTAGAAATGTATCAAACATGAACTATGGACAAAAAAATATTGTTTTTCTTCCAAAGATGTTTTTTTTTTTGGCTTTCTGTCTGCCTGAGGTAAATAACCACCATTTTTGAGCTTATCATGCATGGTAATGACAGAGTAGTTAGTACTAGTTACCATGGCATCAGCCAGCAATAAAAATGCATATCATCATCATGAGATCACAAAAAGTATCTTTTCTGGAAGTGCAGCTGAATAATCATTGGATTTTATAGGAAACCCTGAGCTAAGCATGTGTTTTGCACTTTTTTCCCCAAATATCAAGATGTTTGCGTAAAGTTAGCATTAAAACAGTGAGTAAACACAACAGGAACCAGATAATGATTATCTCTAAACAGTGACATGAGGAGAGGCTTTTAATAAAACGTACTGAGCAAAGTCTGACAAGATATGGTCTACATTTAACTTGTTTATGACTGTTGGCAGGTAGTAAAGTGCCAGGTTGAGTTTTTATTAGATAAGCTATGAGCAAATGTCAACCATGACACCTTTTATTTTGTTTTCCCTTACCTGACCGGTTATCTGTATCGTTAAACTCCACAACTACAGAGTGGCCATTGTTGGAAATGTTAAGGGAGGTGCACTGGTCATAGTTTACAATAATCGGACCCAGACTGGTGTCGTGTGAAACTTCCTCAGGAATAATGTCGATCGGGGACTGTCGGTTCCCCTTGGCCACAGGGTAGTTCTTATGCCATGCAGAAGGACCTAAACAAGGGCAGACATGATGAACAAACACAATTAGTCCATTATTATTATTTCCTTTGTTTTACTTTGCAACATACATACAAGAAAATGACAAAGACAGTGTAAGATGGCAAATAAGGACACTCAAAATGATATTTACAAATCCTGTGTGTGTACAATAACTGGGAGAAGAAATAAAAAAATACCTAATTTTCAATAAGAAATAAAAATTAAAGAAAATATTTTTTTTTTTTCCTTTATTTTATCAAATACATAGCCTATTTAAAACAAGCCATCATTTTTCAGTCAAAAACAAAAAAAAACAAGTGTTTATTTATTTTCTTTCTAACAGAAAGACATTTTTGCAATGTGTTACTCAATTGGTTTCCTTTATAATTTACCAGGCACTAAAAAAAATAATTAAAAAAAGTTATTAAAATATGTTTTTAAATAATGACAAAGAACAAAAATACAAAAAACAAATAAAAATAACTGCAAAATTTCAAAGCCGGTCAATTACAATTTTTGGGGGGGGGTTTATTATTGATTTTAATTCTATTAAAGCTTATGAAATCATTGCATCAATGTAATTAATACAAAAATATGACTGGCTCATTTTCCTAAACAAATGTTAACTAAGCTAACGTTTAGTTAACTCAACTAAATTACAATCAAAACACAAATAAAGCAACTTGTATTTTAATTAAGCATCAGTCCATTAATGAAACTGTGTTTCCCTCCCACTCAGGGTGGGATTAGAGGCAGGGGGACATAATGGTAGAGGGACATTGGTCATGCCTTTAAGAAAAAGGTTAATCTGGCATTAACAGCCATCTTAACGTTGAACACTGCAGGACGAGAAGAAAAGAAACAAAGCCTTAGAATAACCGAGGGTTGGCACTGGTGCTGGTGGTGGCACTGGTGCTGCCTTCGGGGACACAATGTGTGGTGTCTTACCGTCCTCATCCCCATAGCCCCAGTGGTCCCCTGTCATGGTCCCGGTCGCTGGCTTCAGGTCCGTCAGCGGACGTGAAGGAAGGACATGGATATTAGTCTCAGCTGCGGTTGATGAGATTTAAGTGTCGTCCAATGGAGGGAGGGGCAATTATTGCTCCTTGACACGCCCCCTCAGCACGCACACATTCTTCATCCTGATTGGCTGTGATCGACGCACGTGAAACACTGATTTTGACCTAAATATCACGCAGCAACCGAGTTAATAGCAATCATTTGTTTGAAACTAACATATTTACAATTTATTGTACTTTGATACTCTGGGGAGCCACACTTTTAAAACCATAATGAATTATACACGCATCCATTATTTGTTAAATCAAAACTTTTAATCCCCTATGCTACGAATCGAGATAATTATATTCTGGATTAATCTCCGTCAACGGGATTCAACGAACCAAACATTCCCTGTCTTACGACGGTCGATCCCAACACGCTAATTTAAGTCATGTGTTTTTAGCCTCTCTACGTGCGCGTTCACGTGAAAGGGGGAGGAGACTACATCGTATGACCAATTAATGGAGAACCTGGCAGAGCGAAGGTCTTCGCAGGAGGAAATGCTTATCATCTTAAATAAATAGAATGTAGTGCCAGTGGCAGCAGCAGTGTTGGTGATAAAAGCAATTCATTAATTCAAGAGTAGGAGCAAAACAAAGATGTCTGTCTGTGCTAGGGATTAATTTGTGGAATACTATTGATAAAAAAAATAAAATAAAAATGAGTGACACACTAATTAATTTCAAAAAGAAAATGTCACAATATATTTTCGAGTGATGTAAAGCATTAGAAATTTCTTTGTGTTCTTTGTTAAATGTTGTATAGAAAAGAAAATACACGTGTGTTTGTGTGTATATATATATATATATATATATATATATAGCATTATTTGACAAAAGGCAACTCAAATATACTTGTTAAATGCTTGCATTTCTTTTGTGTGTATTATTTGAAAAAATTGAACGTTTAAACATTTTATTTATTTACATTTATTTAATAATTCATGTTGGGCATATAAGCATGTTTGCTTCTGCCTGTTTCAGTCACAGATTTTTAAATTGTGATTTATGTTTGAATATTTTTGTGAGACTGAAACAAACAAATCAACTGAAGTGAACTGAACTTTAATTTATTTTTTTTTTTTTTAAAAAAAAACAAATCAACGCTTTCTGCATAACAACTTTGCTTTTAATGTTTGAGAAATAAATTAATATACAAATATATACAATACATCAAATCAAAATATATTAAAAAAAAAAAAAAAAACGTAGGTCAAGGAAACAATGTTTCCCTCTGGTGGTGAGACACATGTACTACTTCCCACTTTAAGGTTTCCATAGGCTTGTGTCATGGGGCTAACCCAAGACTAGAATGATGTATGCTGCACACAGCTACTTCTCACATCTAAAGACATTATTTCTATTATTTTAACATCATGCCGGCAGATAGATTGTTGTTCTTTTTATGAATTGAGTCTGTGTTGCCATACTTGCTTGTTGAACTGTTTCTTCCCTGTGAGTGAGTGTAAAGTGGCACTTTAGCATTAGCAACATAGCTGCTAACAAGCTAAACTAGCAGGTGTTTTAATTACAGTACATGGGTGCACAGAGATCTCATGTGATAAACTCTACTACACTGAGAAACAACAGAGGCATTGTGTAGTTTAGAGAGTTTTATTAACTTAACCACCTTTTAAATGTTCATTTTCGCTGTGAGATTGAGTCAAATTTGTTTAAAGGTGCAGTCCGCAACTCTCAGATCTCTCTCCCCCTCCCTCCCCGCTGCTCTCTTGCCCTGCCTCCAAACTTTCCAAAGTCCCTCCCACAGAGGAGCTAACAAGCTAACGTTAGTCAGACAGCAACATCACAGTAATATAACATGCACTGTTAAAAGCATACTACTGCAACGCTTCTCTCTCTCTATGTGCACACACCTCAGCAGCAGCAGCAACAACACGATGTCACTTAGAGCAGCTCAAACGAAGGCTGCTGTGTGCACATGAACACCACATGCACCACAAAGTTCAAGTGTAATAATTACAAATCAAACATAATGTAAATCAAGCAGCAGTAATTACCCTTCAAGCAGAAAAGTCACCAATTCCATCTTCTACTCCTCCAGACCATACCCTGTAAAAAAGACGGTGCTCCAGCCCTGGGAAAGGGGCGGGGCCTGTGAGCAACAGCTGTCAAGACAGTCCATCAAACACAATCCTGGCTCTGATTGGTTCTTTTTGCTCGGTCGTGGCACATTCTGGCTATCTGCCAAAGGCTGCAGGAGCAGCAGAGGGGACTCAATGAGTCTGTTTTTTTTAACACACAAACTACTAGTTTAATGTAAAGCTGTCCTTACATAGTGACAGCTTTAGTAAATATGACAAAAAGTAACTTTTATAAGAGTTGCAGACTGCACCTTTAACGTAAGCGCGTTGTTATTGATCTTTGTAGGACAGCTTCTCTCTGACAGGGAATGTTTGGTTAGTTGAAGCCCGCTAACGGAGATGAATCCAGGAAATAATTATCTACATTCGTATCATAGGCCCAAGAAGAAGCTACTGAAATGGAGATACAAAATAGGTTAGTTGGAGATAAATATCCAAACCTTTACCTTTGCATTCAAATATGAAAAACACAAATACTGTAGTAAATATTCCCCTGTGATGATATAGACCAATCAAAACCCTGGATTGTTTGATGTCACTTTATTCAAATAGTCACTTAAACTGGTGTGATGCCTTCTGGTCATTTGAAATATGAAAATACAACTATTTACAGCTTCATGCTGCACAGAACAAGCCTTTAGTAATAATCACTGGGAAAAACAAAACAGAGCGTTGCAATAGTGTGAAATGTGCCTCTAAAAAGCAGAAATCCTATTCATAAATACAGACTGTTCTCTTCATATCAGCGTACCCATCACAGAGAGCTGCAACTTGGAAAAAAAAAAAAAACAGATTTTGGTCACTCATCATCACAGTGGATTAGCACATTTTGGATATTGTCACTGCACAAATATTTCAGTTGGTAGAATGTATACAGTGGTTGTAAACGACAAAAAGTGATTGTCTTGTATATACCTCCTTCAGTCATAAAGCTAAATAACAAAAATCTAACATTACTAAGTTGAAGAAGCAAAGTTACAATTATGTTTACATATGATCCATTGTCTTTATGTTAATTCTTTACTTTCTACTGCCATCATGTCATAGTTTAAAAGAACACAAGATGGGGCTATAGAGTCAATTCAGAGTGCAAGTGAGGAAAAGTACCCAAATCATGAAAATGCAGGGATGTAGTTGAGATGCAATACATAAGAATGTTACGTAACATCAGATATTGACATCATTGGTTTGTTTGTTTTTTCCTTCATGCTAAAAGCTAATAATTCTTCAACCTGCTTGTCAAACAGGAAACCATCACAGGAATGAAACACTGTATTGTTCTGGAAGCTGAGAGAGAGCTTTACAACAGCTTGACTGTGGAATGACATCAATGTTACCATACATGGAGTGTAATAATATATTATATATAAGATACATATACAAACCTTTTAAATTCAACCTAACAGAATAGAGACAGTGACGGCTGAGCGTAGCGTCAGTGTTCTCCCTCTGATCATTATAAAGGCATATAAAGACACAGCGTTCAGGTCGAGGCACCCTGGGCTTTTTGTTTTGGTGAGAGGAATGTTCATTCCTGAGTAACAGCGTAAAGGCTAAGCCTAAAACCTGTTTTTTTTTTTTTTTTTTTATATACTATATTCACTTATAATAATGATTAAGTCAACCACGGCCTGTAATATGTGCAAAAAGGTATTTACACATGAACATTTAGTGCTGCATCCTGTTGACTCAGAGCGTCAGAAATTCATCAATTTTAGGGATTTTGCAAAGTATGTTGTTATACTTACTTCAAAATGAACCCTGTAATCTCTGCTTTATTGAAGTGAGATATAACCTTGTACAGACGGTACAAACCCACAAATGTCTGAAAATTATCTGAAGGTCACACAACAAAAGACATTTCCAACAGAGCAAAGACAAAACACAGACAACTTTGTGTGTTAAAGTTGAAAATCTTTTGAGAGAAAAGCTTGAATCTGCACAACTCACAGATATCAGTCAAAACTTCTATGGAATCCTGAATCCCTGCTCACGTTATCCACCACAGAATCCACAATCAGATTAGCAAAAAAAAAAATGTAGAAACCTTCTACTAAACTTCATCCACATTGACAAACTTTCTAGTCTGTGACTTCGCAGGGAAGTGTTTTTCTTTTCTTACTATATTTTTTAAAAAGTCAAAAGGGCCACAAAGACCAGCAGAACACCAAAGAACCAAAGCCTGGAACGTAATCCTTAACAGCATGAGGTCGCTGTTACAGGTTAGACTTTGAATGTCATGTTAATCTAAAGGTGGAGCGTTGTCCTCCAGCTGCCTGTGGTGTGGCGTCCTGCAGTCTCCTCATCATCCGCTCCACGCTCACGAAAGTTCCGACCGTGCCTCCACTTCTCCACGGGACGCCGTGCGAGCTCGAATGTACTCGCTGGTCTGAGCTGCTCCTTGACATCCACTGCCCCGACGAAACCTCCGCACCGCCAGGAAGGTGTTTACCCCGTATACAACCGTCACCAGGAAGCCAAAGATCTACGCAGGAAAGGGAAGCAGAATAATAATGTTGGAACTAGAGACAAGTTGGTCACACTTTACTTTAAATTTTATACATAAAGGCTGTCATTATTATGACATGACATCTGTAATTAGTATGAATAAGGTGTAATCCCGTAATTCATAATGAATTACAATTTTGATGTGATTATAATTGTCATTTAAAAAATCTGAGTATCTGAGAACTGAGTTTAGATTATTTACTTAGTAACTGCCATGAAAATTTGATTAAAAAAAAAATGTCAATTATAATTTAACGCAAAACAGGTGAACCATGTTACAGTTCTATGTAACGTTCTACACATATGTAGTTAACAATTATTAAAATGTTTCATATCAAGCTTTCCCACATTTTACCATTTAATAAAAATATTAAAACCTATTTTTCATTGATTAGGTAGCTTATTTTTACTAGACAAGAAATTAATTAGATGATAGATATTTGTTTTTCGTGTATTTTACTGATGATTTAGGACCTGTTATCATAAGAGATGCTAACAGAAAGCTAACACAAGAGGAAGGTTAACTTTTATTAGGTTATTTATTTCTGGCTCAGTAATTGTGATTAATTGTAATTGAACTCTAGTAATTGAGAACGTAACTAATTGACTTTCTGAGGAGAAAAAAATATTGTAATTTAAATGTAATTTGGAAAAAATGCTGGTCACTGTAATCGTAATTGAATTGTAATCAATCGTTTACATAAACAATTTCAGATTTATTTAAACTTTAAATAAATATAAAATATACATTTTAAAGCACGAGTAGAACAATAAAGCAAACAAATCCGTGGCTTTACCTCTTCAACATATATAATTAACTTAAATGTGGACTGCACTTCTTAAACACTCTCTGAACTTAACAGGACAAGAAAAAATTAAATAAATTAAAAAATTGCAGCCTTTGCGATTAGAAAATTGCGTTTTATGTTATCGCATTAATATCGCAAATGCAATTAATCGTTCAGATATAGATCCCAGTATGCAGAAAGAGGTATAAAAACACTGGCTGCTCACCACTGCTGCTATTTCAGCTCCACTTTTGTGATTGATGCAGGCCAACACCAGAGAGGACAGGAAGAAGAACAAGGTGCTGACAGCTGTATTAATCAGGTCCTGAAAGCAAGAAGAACAGGAAATTAGACGAAATATCTACGACTGAAAAGTGGATGGAAAATTATTTAAAAACGCTAAAATTACACTGACTGATGTGTATATTATATTAATTACACGCTTCAAGTCACATCAGTCATTACAGTCCATTAGAGCTCAGCAATTAAACCTAAATATCTCATTATATTGTCGTGCGTTTTTGATTATTGTGGGTTTTTTTTAGAACACTTGATAACATTGAAGCACATTTATAGTGTCATGTTGATTAAAGAGCAACTGAACCGAGGTTTTGGTCGACGTGCTTCTATAGTAGGGCTGCACGATTATGGCCAAAATTATAATCATGAATATTTTAATTGTTATTGCGATCACGATTATAAACATATCATGTTAGGGGAAAAAAAACACTACTTTTAAACAAACAATATGTGTGCTGTTTACAGAGCAAAATTAAATAAGAATTATACTAAAAAAAAATAACCCAATAATTTCAAATCTGCAGAGCCCGTATTTTAATGTAAATATTGCCAACGATCAGATTTAAGTTAATCGTGGTAACCCAAATTATAATCACGATTGAAAATCGATTGATTGTGAAGCCCTAGCGTCTCGGCGGAATATTTTTTAATGCCTTGATTGTGGGCGGGGCTACTGGAGCAGCTAAGGCACGCCCAGTCTACACTATAAAATCTCCAAAAAACAATCTATGCTATGCTAACTAGCTACTCAATACTAACGATAGCTCTCCATTCACATATCTCAATCCAAACTACTCACCACAGATTGTAGAGTGCTAGTTTTTATAAGAGGGGCGGGGTCAACATAGAAGCCACCAAAATGTCACAAATGGATGTCCAGAAAAAAAATGTAAAAGGCTAACACTCATTAATATTTATTTAATTTAGTTGAATTCAGTAATGTTGTGAATGTTAAGATGTATTATATTAATGGGGAAATGTTTAGAGAGAATGATTGTTTTCCTTCAGTTGCAGCCGCCAGATATTTGTTTTGACCAGCAGAGGGCACTTGTAACCCAGTGTTCGGTTGGGATGCAGCTATTCTGTGCAGTGAAGAAGAGATGCTATGCGCTAGCAGACAAAGCTAATAGAAAAACGTGACTTTTACAGATATTCACGTAATATTACAGATATTCTTTCGGTGCTAAAGGGGTAAGGAATCATTTATGAACATGTTTAACTTTTCCAGGAATTTCATGACCGTGGGGACCCTGTTATGCTCTATAGTTGTTTTTAAATAGATTTTTAGGCAAAATATTGCAGTAGGAAAAAGTGGGTACTTGGATTCAGAAATAAGAGAAAGTGGGTACTTAAGTTTTAGAACCACTGCATTAGCTGGCCATCACTTCTAAATGTGATTGTAATAACTGGAATTAAACCCATAGAGGGCACTCACTCTTATGCTGCGTTCACACCGGATGCGTCATGAAATGTTCGTGCGTCCGGATTACATACAAAGTCAATGGATAGACGCGGCCCAGAGGTGAAATCTTTCCTGTGCGGCGGAGCGGTCCGATCTACGCGTCAAGTGCGTTGGCCTTGCGAGTGCCCTCCCAATTTTTCGTCACATTCGCATGAGTTTAAAATATTGAACTCCTGCGAGTGTTTCGCATGACAAAAGCCACACTTCGGCCACCTGTCTGTTCACCCATTCAACCATGGAGTATGTGTGTGACCACCTGGATCTGTATAACACGGCCTTTATAACCGAGACCGGACTAGGAAGGACTAGGTGTGGAGAAGAATCAGCGAAGAGGTGGTAGTAGCAGGTAAAAGTTCTCTCTGTAGTTTTTATCTTTGAAAGTTGTTTATGTTTGTGAGAGGAGAAAAAGGAGCGCAGCTCCTCGCTTCAGCGGGCAGTGAAACTCACCAAGTTGGATGTGTCGCTGGTGGGCGGGGCTTCGCTTCAAACGCGCATATGAAGTGAATGGGGACATTTTTTCGATCCTGCGAAACGTTTCGTGCAGCAGACGCATTCGGTGTGAACTCAGCATTAAAATACATCAAATTCAAATACTTTGACTGAAATGTCAAGAGTTGGACAAAAATCAATCAATAAAACTACTTCATACCCAAGAAAAAGTGGTTATGGGGTTTATTTACTATTGCAGAGACAGTTGTACTTTTTCCAAGTCGTCAAGTTCGGCAAAACTGCCAAAAAATTGCCATAATTTAGTTTTTCTTTTTTTTTTGTTAATTTATGAAAAGTTGGTGGAATGTAAATGTCCCCCTTCCACACTGCTGAGTTATCAGCCTGGGTTTATGTGGAGAGTTTCACTGGCAGCTGAACACTGTAGGATCTGAAAGAGGCCGATGACCCACATTCAACAGCCAGCACCTCCTATTACACACAAACATTCCCCACACACGCACACACACCATCCCCCTCATTGTTACACATGAGATATTTCCCTTTCATGTTTTCCACTCCTGTTTACGGCCGCCCACACAGAGAGGACAGGGTTAATAATGGGACTTGGGCCCTCGTGATTGGGTGCATCACGAGTCACTCACTCATATGACCCAGAAAGGTGATGACCACAAGCACACACACACACACACAAGCGCACAAGTGTGATCAAGTATTTTTTATTAGTGACACATTATCAAACAGAACACACAGCTACTTCTATACACCTTCATCCCAGCCTCACCACTTTACTTCCACAGTCAGCTCTGTCCCATACTGCAAGCAAACACACTCACACTCACACTCACACTCACACTCACACTCACACTCACACTCACACTCACACTCACACTCACACTCACACACTCCATTTGTCTTGCCTAACTGGTTTAACAGGAAATGGCAAACTATCCAGTGTCCCATTTACACAACTTGAAGACGCCACATTCCCTCAGGTTCCTGTTGGTTTAGTCTCAGTCGGTTTTAATTTGAGCCTCAGCTCCTCACGTTCACCAGACCAACACAAGCACAGAATCAACCAAACCACCGACTCCCGAGCCTCTAACATCCAGTCATTCCAGTCGGCTGGGATTCAACATGTAAAAGGAGTTGGATTCTAAAAATCAGTGGATGTCCAAACTAAGTACTTTTTTTTTTACCTCCACCATGGAGGTAAAACTTTCAGTGGCGTTTAATAATATTTTAGGAAGATTACATCACAATTACTAACGATAGACCTGATGAAATGGAAGATTCCATTACATTTTGGAGAGGATCAAGATCAAAATACTGATTCTGCATTAGTTTTAAAAATGTAATTATTCTTATCTGTCATTTTCGGCAACATTTTAAAATTAATTTCTCTGTTCGTGATTGACCGATAATTGTGATATTTGGCTCAGTTATGTTTGCTTGGTCTCTCACTTACCGTACCTCACCGCGTTTCATTGGGATCAGATCTGGATTGCACGTTTTTTTTAGAAAAAAAAGTAGAGGTATATGATAATGATAATAATAATATTATCATTAATGATTTTAAAATGATTACACTGTGCGTGAAGCCATCCACCCATCCATCTCAGTCAGGGTTGGAGTCAATTACAATTACGTTTTCAATTATCCATGTTCAGTTACAATTCAATTACAATAACCGGCATTTTTTCCAAATTACAAATTCATCACAATTTTTATTTTTCCACTAAAACTTACTAAAGTTGAATTACAATTCCACTAACTTTTATGTATTGCGTGTGTATGATGTCGTTTTAGCATCTTTACATTTCAATTTTAGTGCATTTATTATAATATCTTATGTAAAACACCAACTGGGGAAAAGAGTTGGATTTTAGCAATAACTATAAACTGTTTGTACAAAGCATCAGTTACATTCACAGTACTGTTACTCTGTAAAAATGTATCATCCCTGTTCTATTATATCCTAACTCTAACCCTTACCACCTGTATGAGTGTGAAAAATCACTGACAGCTAGTGGTAAAACTTCCTATGAAACATATTTTAACATTTGTTAACTACATATGTGTAAGCCATTGACCTGTTTTGCATTTAATTGAATTGTAATTGAAAGTTTTTATTGAATTTCCATGGTAATTACAATTACAAAGTCAATTATCTTAACTCAATTCTAATTCAATCACGATTACAATGGCGACAGATTCTTAAAATTACAAATATGACTAAAACTATGCCATAATTGTAATGAATTATCAATTACAATTATAATTGACCCCGACCCTGATCTCAGTTAACCCAAGCTTCCAGTTAATGCCTTGTGGAAACAGAAGTACACACAAAAAAAACACACGCCACTGTTAATTTTGACAGCAATTTAAAAATTAATTTTAAAAAAATGAGAAAAAGGTGAGAATTATTCTTGGTTTTATTGTAGGTTTTATCTAAACTTAACGAGGATTTTATCTGGAGAGCTGCGGACTTTTTATCAATTGTTTTATTAAACAATGTGACGTAGCAGCTTTATAAGTGTTTAACATCTCAGGTAGTTCTACTACTACTCCTATTTTTTTGGTTCAAACTAGATACGTTGCTCATAAAAGACTGAATAATGGAGTAGAAGCAGTTCTGTAAAAGCTGCCACTGCTTTCTATTGATTACTGGTGCATGTTAAAGTAATTGTTAATTCTGCTATAGTCCTGGCCTTTAGTCTCCTAGGAATATCGAGCTCTCAGCTACTGCTCTGCTCTCATATTAGAAACAACAGTGACTCATTCAAGCGCGACAATGGAAACTCTTGGAGGAGCAGAAGAGCACCAATTATGAAATCATTCTTTTGACAGCAAATCGCACATGGCCAGAAATGCAAACCCCTCTTGCATTTCCCACATGTTTCTCAACTTGATTCATCTTTGGGGATTAATACAGAGAGTGGGTATTTAAGGTCATTTGACTGCTTGGAAAGAAAACTGGGCTTTGAAAACAAAGAAAGCTTTTATTGGATCAAAATTAAAGTCAAACTGGTTTCTGGAATCAAGTGGTGATTATCTATTTGATGAGCAAAGCTAAAAACAACCACAGCCGTCAGTCGATGAAGCACAATGACCACCACACAACTAAAACAACAACTATAATAATTACAACACTTTTTAAATAATCTATTATAATAATAAAAGGCATACCAGATGACATGCTTAGAAACACATTTGCTTCCATTAAAAATAATAGGATTAATAATAACAAAAAATAGTATTAAGACCATATAACTATTTCCAGTCTAACATGTTGAAGCTATAAAAAGAATAAATAAAGGACACACTATTGTGATCAGAATCAGCTGTCTTTGTTTCTGTGTTGTTGACTTTGCTGTCTGTTATATTAGTTCAAGTGTTTGAAAATATTGGTCAGTGGGTCATGATGAAGCTTTCATTTCCTGCTTGATGCCATTTTTTGAAGAATGCATTCAAGTCTGAAAACATTTAGGGCCTGTACTACTAAGCTAGATAGTTATATCCTGGATTTATCTCCGTTAGCGGGCTTCAGCTAACCAAACATTGTAAGTCAGAGAGAAGCTGTCCTACGAATCTCGATTACAACTCGCTAAGTTAAGCTAGTTGATTTCAGCCTGGCTAACTGGGCGATCTTGTGACAGAGGTGGAGATTATAGCGTCAGACCAACCACAATCACAGAGAAACTGTGCAGAGCAACTTACGCCACAATTCAGGAATAATTCTTTAAAAATATGAAGCATTTAAATCCATAATTCGGAACAAAAACAACACTGTTGCTGCAGTAAAAGCAGCAAGGAATTAATGCAAGAATTGATGAGTGGTTAATCCTTAAATTAGTGACTAGTACAGTGCCCGTCGGATGTATGTGTTCATATAGTGGGAGGAGCTTAAGAAGAGTTGTCAATTATGGCCAAATGAGTATGTGTTTGAAGGTTGGATGTACAAAGAGGTGTACATACTCAGTACTCTGTAGTGTTATAAAGGGGTATATTTTGCAGGTGCAAAGTAAAATAGCGTGTGCAATTTCCCTGGTTTAATTCAATGGGACATGCGCATGATGAATTGATAAAGTTTGCACCAATGCGGCTGTTTAGATAGAATCTGATAAAAGACATACATTCGTACAAATAAAACTATTTATTTAGCATTAAACATTTCTTAGTGCAGGGGTGATTATCATCCAAGGTTAGTAATTAATTTACAAACAGATGTAACTTAGCGAGCAGACTGAGAATAACTTAATCTATAAATCATGTGTGTGGCTCACACTTCCAGTGTGTGCGTGTGTGTGTGATATGGTTAGTGCTGTTTATTGTAGGTGTTAAGGTGTTGATAAAACCTTTCCTCTTTGTGGTTGTGGTCAAAATAAATTGAAAATAAACATTTTCAAACGTAATCGCCAAATAAGTCCAAAATAATGAATGCACACACTCGGCGTATGTGCAAGCAGTCAAAAAAGTTTCAGGTTGAACAGACACAGCGTCGGGGACAAATTTGCTCCACAAACACACACGCACGCAGAACTTCCTTGATTTATTAGAGAAATTATACACAGAGTAAACGGACACTGATGAGTTTCACTTTCACCTTGTCTGTGGCTCTGATGCTGCATTCATACAGCTCAGCCTACATCATAGGGTGGACAATATTTGTATTATCTTACAGGAATGAGGCTCTGCGTCACCACAGAATACATTAATAAATAAATAAATTAACTAATTAATTGGTCTGAAAGCGCCCAATGCACGCAGGCTTTATCAGCTGACGAATGTAGGTCAGTCTATCAGATACAAATCTATACATTTCCTATAGGAGGCCATTAAGTAAATGAAAGGATTACATTGATGTCTAAATATTCTGTCTCTGTCAGTGTCACATCAGATCCACACATTGACGTGTTCACAGAATGATCCTCTATTCATTTGGCAGGTCATTTTCTAACATAACTGATTGGTCAGGCGGCGGGACATTGATACTCGCTCATTTCCTAGCCAGAAAAAAAACCTACTCCTGACCAGGTTAGTAGTTCAGCCTAAGTAACCACGGCGATTTAGCCCAGTAAGACGTTAGCTAGCTTTGTAGGACAGAACACACCGATTAAATCCCGGAAGTTAGTTGCATAAAAGGAAATCCAGCCCTTTAGTATACCTGTGCATTCTGTCAGGATGCTGGAGCACCGTCAACAAAAGCATGGACAGCGAGACATGCAGACTATGTCATAACCTACAATTCCCACTCAGGCCACTGTGGCTCTCATCTGGTTGAAGTGGATGTAGGCGATAGACGGATGACAAAAGGGGAAAATGCAGATGATTGTGGTCTTCACAGAGGCGACATGAAATAACTACTGAACCATCATTATCCAAGCATCTGCTACCATTATGAAAGCTCTATTCAGAGACACCCATGGTTCCTCGTCTACTGTAACAGACTCGTTCATGCATTCAATGTAATGAGAAACTGTTCAAAGCAAAACGACCTGAAAACATGAGACATGGGGGCATAGTATGCAAAACTGCTGCTCTCCTTCTCAACACAAAATACTAGCAGGAATGTCTGTTTCTCTTCCATTGAGGTTTGGAACTTTCCTGCGTATCGTTGCCATCGCTTCATTTCTATCCCCAAATACCTGAACTTCAGGCTTCCCACTATTATTTGGCAGAGGAAAGCACTGGTGGCCTGCCATCAAAAACATGGACTTGATCACTGAATGCAGAATTAAATGGACTTTGTAGCAAAGGCTTGCATCACACAGCTTCTCCGTGCAGAATATGTTGGATCAAGTCCTGGTTTTAGCCTTTAACTGGTAATGTTTACAATGCTCATGGGTATTCACCTTATTCCAGGGCTTACTACTTTCTGATAAATAAATTGTATCGATAAATAAGTAGGTTTCTTCTTTTTTAGGTTAAACAGTTGGCTCTAATTTTTCCAAGTGACACAGAGAGGTCTCAGGAAAAAGTGCATAGGCTGATTTTGGCATATAAACGTGTACTAGAGGAGCGATTCTCAACTGGTGGGTCAGAACCCAAAAGTAGGTCACAGCCCTGTACTGGGTGGGTCGCGGAGAGCTGTTCAAAATAAATTATTACTTGAGTGTCTCATGTTGGACTAGTCTTTTATTTTGAAAGAAACCTTTCTTTTGATGGGCATGCAGCACTGGAAAATATATAGATTTATGTTTTAAATAAGATTATAAAAGTGTGCTTTCAAAAGTTTTTTTTATTTTTTAAAAAAACTAAATTTGGTTGGTTGAGTTCCTAAAAAAAACAACAAAAAAAAACAAAAAACAAAAGTGCGTCTCGATTTAATGAACGTGGCAAAATGTGGGTCCCAGGGTGAGACCTGGCGAGAACCCCTGTACTAGAGAATGCAACTGGATAGCCATGCTATGATTTTGACTTCTGGTTTACAAACATCTATTGTATTTTAGTACAGTATCAGATGCAAGCTGTGTGGCCCTTGGAAGTAAAGCTCAAAGAATGCGTTTCCTCAAAGCGTGTGGAAAATATAATCAGCTGCAGCACAGCGTACACCATCATTTATGGGGGAAACACCCACCAGCTCATTTGCTTACAGCTGACTATGCACTTCCTGGTCATAACACTGAAAATGCGCCCACAGGTTTGTGGGAATTTCTACCTTGCGTGAAAATCTATTTGAATATTCCCCAGCTGAGCTCTTTGCAGTGATGCTGATTCATAATACTATGGTCACGCTTATCTGGTAGGTTGTAAAAATGTGCTTGTTTTCATGTTTTCTGCAAGTGAGCAGTCTAATCTGTTGCAGAAAATAGGAATCTAATTAATGCCAACTGCAAACAAATTGTTTTTTTTTTTATTTTTATTTTATTTTGGTGAACATAGAAACAGGACTTACATTAAAGAATTTTAAATATGTCGCAATACAACTTTTCCACCTCTGATACAATATTGATATTGAAGCCTTGAGTATTAGCCGATACCAATATTGATCTGATTTGATATGAGCATGAATCATACATACTTTTATTACTTATTTTGTAGTGTGGAATGTTAGAAAAGGCTTGATCAAGTGATGTCACTCAAACAGAGAACAACAGTCAGCAATTCAAGTTCACTTCAGTTATTTTTTACGGACAGTATATGGTGGGAACAACTGAGGGCTAGGGTTGTGAAAAAAAATCGATTTTTTTTTTTTTAAATCAATATTTGTGTGTATTTGTGCAATATTTTCAGTGGTTACAATGCTTTCAATGTGTTGCAACAGTTACTTGATGCACTTGATTTTATGACGGCAGTGTGTAATGCCTGCAATATTTATGTATGCACAGACATTTTATTTTCATATAATCTGTTCAGATCAGTGTTTAAACTGACAATAGGATAAATTAATTTTTCTTATTTTTGTGCATTGTCAGTAACTCAGGGTGCTTTATCCTTAATGTTCTCACCTACCTGTTGTCATGGTTACTGTGAGACTTCTACACAGTAGTTTCAGTGAAAAGAAACTTGTTGCACTTTATTCTATGATGGCAGTGTGTAACACTGCATTTTCTTTTGTTCAGTGAAAATGTGCAAAAACACTAATAATAAATAATAAATAGGATGTTTTGAAGCAAATGGTTTTGACTCAATTTGTCCTCTGAATGAGCAATATCTTCTGACGAACATATACAGCAACTTGATTTTTCATCTCTACATTAATTTTGATATTAACTGGGTAGAATATCACAATATATTGCAATAATATCGCATCGCGACCCAAGTATCGTTATACGCATCGTATTGCAACATCCTTGCCAATACTCAAAAAACAACAAAAACGAATCGGTGCGCTTATATCGGAAATTTTAGATGCAGTCCGATAAAATCCGATATTCATTTTCTGGCTGATATTGGACCTATATCAGGCATCAATATCGGATCGGGACACCCCTAATTTGAATTTCAGGAAGGATTGTTTTATTCAGTGGGAAATGACTTGCAATGCAGTGGTTTGAGTTTGTGATCCAGAATCACCAGAGAAGAGCAGTGGCAATTATCGGAAATAAAATCAAACACACTCTTGAATCAACAGCGGGCCGAAAGATAAAAAGACATCAAACAAGATTAAATTACTGAATAATAAAGGAGGCACCTACCAAACAAAAAAAAAAAAACACAAAATCAGTCTTTAAACAAAAGTTCAGTCATAGTAGTACTTTAAAGTCTACTGCAACTGTTTTACATAGAAGTGAAGTTTAGCAAACAACTACCAGTATTTAAAACAAAGATGGTGAAAAACAACTGTCTTTTGTTGCAAAAACATCCCCTGACCTTTCATCGTGACTACTGTTAATGTTTAGTACACACGTGATGTACTAAAGGGTGAACAGTACTTTTGTGCATTGAACCAAACCTACAATAAAGCTTTTAAAATGCAGGCTATTCATATTTCAAACAATATAGTTCCCGTACCTTTGTTGTCTATTTTAAACACACCTAATTTCTACCACACTCAAAGACTGTAGCGAAGAAAATGGTTCCCAGTGCATACCGTGAGGCTCCAGTTGATATGTGGCACCTTGGTGTGGAGATTGAGACAAAAGATGATGAGGAGGACTCCGGTCACCACAAAGGCACTGCAGCTGACAAATTCAAAGAAGTAGATACCTCCGCAGGGAGAGCACATCATGATGGTCTCGATGCAGATAAACCCAAGAAGGGACAGTGCCTGAAGTGGGAAAAATAGGGACAAGATGGACAAAGTCAGGTGGAGCGAACAGTGATAAATGTAGACCAGTGTTTCTCAAATGGGGGTACACGACGGCACTACAGGGGGTAGAGAGAGAGAGTGGAAAATTAACAAATAAAGTGTCAGTGCTGGTCCCACCCCAGATGTGATATGACAAAAAATTATAACAACTATAAAAATAAATCTATTCAGAGCCACTCAATCAGTGTTTTTCAAACTTTGGGTCGGGACCTCATGTGGGGTCGCTTGAAATTTCAGAAAAATTTAAATAGATTTATGAAAATGTTTAAATATTCTTTTTTTTAATTAAAACAATCTTAAACTGTATTTCTATACTTTCACTTTGTGAATCTAGTTAAACTAAAATATCTCTGCTCAAACATAGTCAAAAACTAATATGAGGTCACCAGAAAATCTTGATATCAAAATGGGGTCATGTCCAAAAAAGGTTGGGAACCATTGCACCAAATACTGTTTAGTTCCACTTATTTACCAAATGAGATTCTTTAAAATGTGTGTCATCACTCGTTCATTCCATCATTGCGCTCTATAGTTGTTTTGAAATTGTTTTATAAGCAAAATGTTGGAGTCTGAGAAGGGGATAGCTGGATTCAGAAATAAGAGAAAGGTTTGAGAACCACTGATGTAGACCATAGTCTTATAGACCTGTACTTTAATGTTATTGTATGTACAAGAGTGGGCTTAAGTTTCATTTAGTATTTGATTTTTTATTTGTAGGTTGTTGGAATGTCAGGGCTAGTATATTATTAATTCATTTATTCATTGAAGCGTTAATATCAATTTATGCAATAGCAATGCTTCCATTCTAAGGAGGTTAGTACACATTCATAGCCATAAACACAATCATACTAAATGTCAACAACAGTTATTTTGCAGTTTCAGACTTGGTTTTCGGTTTTGGATTTCGGCCAAGAACTTTCACTTTGGTGCGTCCCTGTTCTGTGACAAACCAAAATGTGAAGAATGTGAAGGGGTGGGAATACTTTCAGTTGGCACTGTCTGTATGCCAAACACAGACATTTACATACACTGACATGTTTGTGAATCATGCAAAAAATTTAAAAAAAAGTAAGAAATTCTTTCTGAAATGCAACTTTGGACTATGCAGTCGTCAAGCATTTTCTTTAAACATAGTGTTGATGATAAAACTAGATGTGTGTCAACTGATTGCTCCCAAGATTAGATCAGAGACCCATTGACCCAACTCAAGAGCCCTGATTCCTACAATTCTGTGATGTAAGAAAGTCTGTCTAGAGACCCAAGCAAAACTATACACAGAAAACTGATTGGAACCCCAGAGAGAAACAGGAATGTTCACTGTGACAGGACTGACCCCAAGCAGCTGACATTAAATCAAGTTAGACCACATCTGATTGTGGAGAACAAGTTATTTACCCAGTGTTTTAACTAGTTTAAATACCAGGATATCCTCCTGATCATATTTGTTTATCTTATAAGGACTGTGAGACTGTTCCACCACTGCTTTTATGCAGACAGAGGGTTGGAAGTCACCAAGAAAAGTTGGAACACCTGTAGGAATGAGTAGCACCAGCTTTAAAGGCTGATTCAACCTTCATTGCTGCACAACAGCTTTACATTGTTAACACACTTCATGTTCCCTGAAAAAGGCCTTTTTGTATAATTCTGAAATGTACATTATTTTTCAGTTTTGGGTGACAAACCTTTTTTTTTTTTTTTTTTTTTTTTACCTCTGGTTGTTCAGTCCTTATATTTGTACCATTTCAAGCTATTCGTTGGACTTGCACGAATTGAATTGCACTAAATAACTGGAAAAATTAGGGCGTTCTAAAACTTTTAACCAGTTGTGTATGTCAATAAAAGCAGTTAAGCAACTGCTCAAAATTCTGTTATTTTGTAATTAATGTTTTTATGCAAACTAGGATAATGCAATAATTTGATCTACGGATAGAAAAAAACAACTATATTTACATTGGGTTCTTCATGAAGACGTTAAAAATAATAAATTAAAACTTTATCTCGCTTTGTATGTTGCTTGCATAATTAATAGATGCAGTATGGGAATAAAGCCCAACATGGAAGTTTTTTGGAACACAAACATACTGTATGGTAGTCTCAAACTGGTCCTGAATGCCATTAAGGGAGTTAAACTGATACGAAAGACACAATTAACCTATCTGTTCCTAAATTGCTCTTACAGTCAAGAGACCAGGTTACTTTGTCATTTATTTCACTGCATTAGGAATGGAAAAGTTAAAAACAAGTTTAGAAAAAACCCCCAACAATACTGCTTTAAGATCAACTTGGGACTTTTCGGGTGCTTTCACACATACCTCTTTGCTCCGAACCCTGCTTTGTTTCTTCAGATAATCCGGTCTTTTGGCAAGATGTAAAAGGTCACTAGAACTCTGGTGTAGTGCAAACAAGCAAACTCTGGTCTTCTGAAAAATGTGGCAAAGCAAACAGGACCAAATACAGCCTGCTCTTTTGTTTTGATCTAGACTGGAAAGTTGAATTTTGTGTATAGACCTTGTAGTTCTACAATTTTATTTAACAAACATTTTTATGCAAAGCGACATACAACACAAGCAGTTAAGGTTAAGGGATTTGCTCAACATCCCACAGTGAAGGCACAGGTTGGATTTGAACCAGTAACCCTCTGATTACAAACCCACTTCCATCTGACTAAATGAATTACACCCAAACATGAGTAGTGGGTTGCTAAGGCTACACAATGATGACATCACTCTTTAAGAAAGCACACCACTCCTCAGAAACCTCTGTGTAGCAGGTGTCAGCCACTCCACAGAGGAGTGGGCGCAGTATGAAAAGAGCCATACTAGACAAGTGTGGTTTTTATATTTATTATCAACTCATGACAGATTGATCTGCACAAGTTAATCTTCCCTCTCTCAAAAGAAGAGAATATCGTCATTGTTGGGTAGGGCTGGGTGATATGGACCAAAACTCGTATCTTGATATTTTTTCTCAAAATGGCGATAAAAAATATCAAGATTTATATCGTATAATGCAATAAAGTCATAACGGAAAGAAAATTCTGGATTAAATTTGATGAGGCAAAATGCCACACAAGCACATTTATTAACAAACAGCTGCACAACATCTGCCTCTTTAGGCTTTCTCTACTATAAAGGACAGCATTTGTGAGTGACTTGAGTTCTGTAATATGTGTTATTTAAGTCTGGGTTAGGAAACACTCAGTAATCCTTCTCACTGTGCTTTTCATGTTGTATTGTTCAAACAAGTAGCAAAACCAGCGACTCCTGAAACAAGCATTTTAATACAAAATAGGGTATAAAATAAAAAAAATACTGTTATAGGCGATACTGTAATTTTCTATATTGCCAAAACAGATATTTCTCGATTTATCTTGAATCTCGATATATTGCCCAGGCCTATTGTTGGGATTATGGTACAAGTAGTCTTAAAAAGCTGTCATGGACTAAGATCCCCTTCTTAGAGGCCATCTGTTGTAGCTAGAACAATAAAAGAAAGGGAGAAGAGGCCTCACTAAAGGTGACTCTGCAACATTATACGCAGCTATCCATTAAGCTACATTGTGGGGGAAAAAAATCCAAGTGCATAAATGAGCTACACTGTGAGCCTGTCTGTGAAAAGCTGAATTTAGCATCACCTTAGGCTGAGTTTCACACTGAAGAAAACACAAAAGGAGACCTCTGGACACCTATGACAAGAATTATTGTTTTTACATCTTCCTCTATCTGAGTAAACAATGTTTAAACACAAAGCCATATATCATCTGTGCTAATAGAAGGAAGTGCTAGTTGACATTTAGCAGCTGTTATCTTCATTACACAGCAACCTGAGAATATCCCCCATAATGTAAAGGAAACAATGATGAATAATCTGTCAAACAAACTGAATATAATGAGTAACAATGCATCAGACCCATTAATGTTTAGAGGAACATGGAGTGAAGTATATCAGTTGGACTTTGGTCCCACTTTGAGCAGAAAGACAAACCCGCTCTTTGGATGGACACACCTTGATCAGGTTACAGTCTTCAGGGAGCTGCTTGTTAGTGGTACAGGCTCAGCAGCAGCACCATCAGCAGCCTGTGTCTATAAAGTCATCCAAGGACCGACATGCTCCTTCAAACATCAAGTTGTAACCTTCAGAGTTGGAATGAAATTAACTCTCAGCTCTAACGTCCGTGGAGTGAAATGTGACAGAGGTCAGAGAGCTTTTGACTGCAAGCCAACCCGACTGTTAGGATGATAGGCTTAAAATTATTCAAAAAGACTCAATGAGAACTGTATAAGATTTGGCAGAAAAGGTGGGTGGGGAAATTTAGGCTTTCTGCCCTGAAAGAATGACTAGTAAAGCTGTGAAAAGAACCAAACCTTTGCTTAATCTCATGTTACAAAAGTCTTAGGCAAACCACCACATCAACTCAGAAGTGCATAAACTATTAATCATTATTGTACTCACAAAGAACAATCATTAACACAAACTGCTGCCTTCTAAGCTAAAGACACGCTGTCTGTTGACTCGTGGAGAGATCCTGTATGATGGGAAGGGATGTTTTCAGATTCTTTAACAACTTTTAAAGCACGCCATTCAACTGTGCTTTGTCATTTATTGGTTCCAACATCATCACAAACCCCCCCACCCCCAGCTGGCACACAGTGAAACAATTACAGGACAGAACGGTGAAAACGAAAGCCAGCAAAGCCATTAATGCTTGGCGGGAAATCTCAAAGGGCCTCCACTGGGACAGCAACGAGCATGAACTTGGATGACTTTGTCAGCAGAGGAAGAAAATGGCAGAGGTCAGAAAATCAGTATCAAACTGAACCACCGACCAACGTAAAACTCACACAGTGGTAGATAAAGGAGGTGATTATGCTGGTTCACTGGTGTTCACCCATTGTACTGTGACTGCTAGAAATTACGCGTGAAACCATTGAATGTTTCCAGACCCATTGTTCAAACTATGAATGACATTAGGCCTCTGTGTATGCATTGCAGCTTAATATTGGAAAATATGCAATTCAAACTATTGGACCTTCAATTTTCTAGGATCGTGGAAAACGGACGGAAGAAACAGAATTCACATTCTAAAACGGAAAAAGCAATCTGACCTAATTTTTCCTGCTCTTTATTTAAAATCAGGCCTCAACATGACACGGAAATGCCTCACATTTATGTTTTGGTACAAAATCAAGCATTTATGCTAGGGATGTAAAGATTAATCGTGAGGCAGTTAAAAATCGATTCAAAGGTGTCACGGTTCACGTCTATACTCTGAAATTGAATCGCAGTACTTCAAAAGGGCACTATCTTTTTAGAATTTGAAATTCAGGACGCACCACCATGTTTTAAATCAGAAGTGTGGAAGCATTTTGGCTTCTCTAAGACAAAAATGAAAGAACATGTGAAATCCAAGGTAAGAGTGGCACATTATTTCTTTGATATGAGATTTGTTTTACAGTCCAATTGTTAAGGCACAAAATTCATTTTCAGTTGCACTTTTAAAAAGAAAAGGAACTATTATGCAGTTTTGCATAGTTTACTGTAGAGCCAGAACTTAAATGAATAAGCTTCTTCGTCATTTGTACCATTCCTTTATTTATTTCATTCAGGATTTATTTTTAATTAAATTGCATTGTTTTGCATAGTTTATCAAGGGATTCTTTTGACACTGAAAGATAAAAGAAAATAGTACAGTATTTTTATTTTCAAAGAAAAAAAAAAAGAATATTTTTTGGTCATCATTTGCCGACAGTCCCATTTTGTAAAATAAATCGGGAGAGAATCGTATCGTGAACCACCTAGTATCGGGAGTTGAGTGAATCGTTACATCCCTAATTTATGCATAATTTTCAACTGGAAAACGGGTGATTGGATGTCTAGAAAATCTAACAAACGGAGAAATAATGCAATTCTGCCAATAATCTCATTGAAAATCTTGCTAATCGTTCATGTAGTGATCATGTTTTACTGTGACTGAAAATGAAAGCAGACTAAAGCATCATCTTAAGTGTTTTTAATGTGTTGTGAATCGTGATGAACAAACGGTTCAGATTAAAACCCCATTCAGATTAGTAGAGGCACTGGCACAAAGACAGGCTTAGCTGTTGGTGTATTAGTACAAATGGTGATGAGTTTACCTGGTGACACATGAGAAGAATTGTACTTCTCATCACATGGCTGAGTGGGATTTCATGCAAAACTTACTTTAAGTGATTTGCCGATTGATGGTAGTTAGATGATGTCATGCATGTCCTGGTATTTTTCCTGTTACTCTGGTAGCTAAGGGATTAGCAGTGTGGCAAACTTAATCATGCGTGATTTCTGTGCAACTACCTCATTTATGTAAATTCTCTGAATGGACTTGGACTTGATTTTTGGACTTGATTTTTTATAGCGCTTTATCACCACACTGAAGCAGTCTCAAAGCACTTTACATATCAGCTCATTCACCCAATCACTCTCACATTCACACACCAGTGGGACAGGACTGCCATGCAAGGCGCTAGTCGACCACTGGGAGCAACTTAGGGTTCAGTGTCTTGCCCAAGGACACTTCGACACATAGTCAGGTACTGGGATCGAACCCCCAACCTCTCGATCAGAAGACGACCCTCTACCACCTGAGCCACGGTCACCTGAAGCATTTTGAATCAACAGCAGTTGACTCTATTAACCCTATTTCACATGTTTAGTGTGATTTCAAGAAGTTTAATAGCCAGTACAGTTATCTAAACTACATGACGCGGAAATGGGTACCTGTATATCGTGAAAAAGAATCATATGATCAGTGACTAAACAGCCAAAGACTGTGGTTATCAATCATCCTAGTCTCTAACTTCAATTTATTCAAAGCAGATGGCTTCCTATCCTGACTTCCCACAAGCACATGTAAACGCTACAGGTGTGTGCACAGTGCAAGAGTTCCTAATCTGGGACACGCAGCCACACACGCTGGGAAAATATGTAAAACACTGGCATTTGAAAGAAGTCAAAAAACTGAATCACATGTGTAAGAGTGCAGCATTAGGTTCTAGAAGAAGAGATAGTTCCCATTTTAAATCTATTCCCTCAGTTCAGACCTCCGGTTTACTAATGGTAATGCAAAGAGAATGTTTTACCCTGGAAAATTTATCAGCAAATCAAATAAACTGCTTCTGCATCCCATAAAGACATCAAATTACAAAAAAAAGTACAATTATACAGTGTGAACACACTTTCATAGTGTGAATCGATTGAACACCCCTGAAAGACAAAGTGCCTTGCCTTTCAAAGGTTAGCTTAGCTTGCTAGTATAAATGTGTGGCTGTTTACAAAATCCTGAGTCACCAGCGCAGCGAGCTGTGGTTCAAGACAAAAATCTATCAAAACTTGGATTTACAGTATGATTACAATATTTTCACTGATAGGTATTGGTAGGTTTTCCTCAATCTAAATATGAATAATGTGAGGGCAATGCATATGAATTGAAGAAAACAACACATTAGTGTTTGATTGATCTGAGCTGCTAAAACTGAATGCACCTCCATGTTTGGATAACCTTGAGCAAATCCCTAACATCTGTGTTTGATTAGTAATGTCAATTGTTGATCCACAAAATCCACACAATCTTTTTGCTAAGAGGCCAAAGTGCAAACCATTCCTCCTCGCTGCCATCACATTTGTATATCAACTTTGTGGTGATGGTAACAGCAATAAGTGTAACTCTCCTAGCTTCAGTCACAGCTTTGGTCATGTCCACACTTCAGATCTGTAAAACTGCTTTATTTGATTAAATACCAGTATTTTGTGATAGCCAAGGATGTCAATGTAGTGAATAAGGTCAGAAAACCTCCACATATGGGTGGAGTTAGTATAATATATTACCACTATTTTGTTTTTACACAGATTGAAATTCAGGCTTTGGAAAGATTTCTTGAAGGTATTAGCCATAGATATGGTCAGCCTACAGGCTTAGGTAGAATACTAACTTTGTAGCTTATGTGATTTTTTTTAATATTTTTAATAGTTCAATTTCTGGATGAATAAATGTTCTGCTTTTCTGTAGTTAGTCTTTACATTCATTTGTATGCTTTTTAAAGGGGACATATCATGCTAAATCCACTTTTTTAGCCCTTAAATGCATTTTGAAGTATATTTAGATCGTTTAGAAGCACAGAAAAGTTCAAATTAGTCTCTTCAGGTGCTCCGTTGATATCTTTATATTCTGTTTTGGTCATATTTTTCAATCTGTTTCGATTTTTCGATTCTCTATTACGTTTTTTGAACAATAACGTCAGCGGAACTGCCAAATTAGGACATCGACTCCAGGCCCAACACTTCGAGCAATCCGCCATTTTTATTTCTCGCTTTTATTTTGTAGTCCAAGCTCCAGGATGCAGAAGTTACGAGAGGAGAAATTAAAATGTTCGGTTGTTGGATGTAGTAACCCACAGGCTTCATTACACCGTCTCCCAGCATCAGAACCTTTTCAAAGTGCCTGGTTGAGTTTTATTTTTCACGGAAATGTACCCACATCTGTGGGTACGGTCATTTTTGTGTGCGCGCAGCACTTCAAGGATGACTGCTTCAGCAACCTCCGCCAGTATAAAGAAGGATTTGCCGAAGACTGTCTGATTGAGGGTTCAATTCCTTCTATCTTTGGAGACGACGAACAGAGCACTTCGGTAAGCTGTAAATAACGCTAAAAAGTGTGATAAGACGTCCCTGTCATTGTTTTGTTAGCATTAGCAGTTGCACCGTCTTCATATGTTAGCGCTGTGTGCTCGTTTTAGATCCTTGATGATATGGCCTACGTGGTTTAATTTAAATCTAAAGTTTTCATTAGTCATTTCATTTTGCCGTTTTCGTCTCCAAAAAGACTGTATTAAAATGCATTTTGTGACGTTAGCTTGGCGCTAGCGTTAGCTCGGTGCTTGTGTTAGCTCACTTGTTAGGGTTCTGCAGATTCATCATCTTCATTTTCATCTCGCTCCGCCGGGTCAGACTCTGGCTCAAACATGTAAAGCTGGATGGACAAGTCTTCCGTTGTTGACATTGTGTAAATAACGTGTGAATAAACTTTTTCTGCACCGCTACATAGCCATATCTCTTCTATCAAACTACAAAAATGGCCGAGCAGGGTGGAGTTGAACCTGGAGAGGGGGCGGGGTATGAAGTGTCTCATTTGCATTTAAAGAGACCGCACCAAAACGAGTTGCTCTTAGAAGCACATCAGAAAAGGGGTAGAAAAGGGGCCTGTGGAGCTATAATAATGAGGAATTCAGACCCAAGCAGTGCAGTTCCGCTTTATATAGACCACAACTGTATGATTTATATCTAAAAGGAAGGATTTAAAACCATGATATGTCCCCTTTAAACAAACAACTTATTTGTCTACTATCTTGTATTTTCTCATTACATGGTAGATTCAAGAAAACGAGTACTTTTTGAGTATGCCGAAGTCAACCATTGTCCTTTTTCTTGGAAGCAGCAGTTGGCATCCAGCATTTTGATATGTTATGCCACTAGTGTTTGAAACTAGAAATGCAGCATGTGCATTAAACGACACATAATGCCTGAGACCTTGATACATTATTTATCTGTTATCTTGATTTATATTCAAAGAAATAAAATCCACAGATACAACTGTACTTGGGGTGCACGCACGGATGCTCAAAGCTTTTGACAGTCACCCTACCCAATAGTTCTGTCATTTTTACTTTATCCTGTGGGCCACAATGGATGACCTCAAGGGCCGGATTTGGCCTGTGGGCCTCGAGTTTAACACATTGGACCGAAAGCAATGGTTCCCAATCTTTTCTGTCCCGTGTACTCCCTTTTCATTTTTGTGAAATCATGTGTACCCCCTCTTCATATCATAAGTACCCGCACCATAATTTCATATGCGTTTTCATTTGTGGAACAGCGGGCTCTCCTAATACCCTGTGTCGCAAACATTGGTTCCCTAAGGCTTCATCTTCAAAACAATGAGTGGAATTTAGTTAAACTACTACTTTGTGATTACTTCAATAGGAAGTAAATACAGTCTCCTTTGTAAAACATAGCTAATTATTGTCAAAAGTGTGATAGAACTGGCCTCTACAACGTACAATAACATTGTTTCAATAAATTACAAGAAAATATGGTATTTTATTGAGTATGTTTACAGTTAGTTTGCAGGGGAGGGGAAAGCCTAAAAAGGAACTAAGAACATGTCCATATTATTTTAAAATTAATTGTTAAATCATTCCGAGTACCCCCTGCAATGTGCTCCTGTACCCCCAGAGGTACACGTACCTCTGTTTGAGAACCACGACCTAGAGCTATTCTGTAATACTACATGCTTTATTTGTAACGTCATGTGTGTTGTAATTCTTTCACTCACCACTTCAACCACCTTCAGAATCCCAAAGTATGACTTGAGGTACTCCACGTCGCACCTCAGTCCACCCAGGACGTTCCTGGAGAGGACGGGCTCGGTGGTGGGCTGGTAGGGGCTGCTGGCCCCGGAGATCATCGAGGTGTTGGAGGCCTCTCCGTCGAAGCCCTCGGTGTCCTCGCTGGTCCTCATGTTTCCAACAGTAGCTTTTACGGTTATGTAGAAAAGGGTGAAACCGACACAGAGTGATGTAGCTCCCGGCCCACAGTTTGTGAAGGCAGAGCACACTTTGTTCCGTGGAGGTGGATGGAGAACGCTCGGCACTAGGTCCACTTCTACAGCCCACCGCGGTGGCTGAGCTCCGACATGACGGACTGAGGTCCGTGTGATGTTAACCTACGGCGGATCTTCGTCTGCGTCTGTAGCTCCACGGACGCACTTATAACTATGTTGGGCGGGTCACTTGTACGAGTCCCGTGGACGAGCCTGGTTACTTCCACAGCGCTGAAAAACACGAGTGTCGAACTGCGTGACCCGCTCCCGCGGTCCGAAAACATGCAGCCATTGTGGCTCAGAGGGACCCAGAGAGCTCCGTGTGCTGTCCTATTGTCTGGGCTCAGTTGGACACAGTGGACAACCACGACTGTCCCCCCCGTAGTCACCGCGTTACCAGGCGGTGGATGAGAGCCAGCTTGTCTCCGCCCACTGGAACCAGCACCAGGTTTAACAGCCCGGGACACGCCGCCTTTCTGTCCCTCAGTCCCAGCTGTCCATCCTCCATTGTCTCCACTGCTAGTCTCTCTACCACCCAGTGTCCAATTTATACCAGGGATCCCAAACCAATCATTTTGTCGACCCATTCCCGCCAGTAGAAGAAGGGGGAAAAAAAAAAAACTAGGAAAAGTAAAATATTAAAAAAAAAGAACTCAAGTCATAATTATGAGATGCTAAGTCATCATTATGAGATAGTAACTCATTATGAATTTAATTAGCATATCCTTAGTATCTCATAATTATGATTAGATTATTTTTTTTATTAATTTACTTTTCTCTAGTTGTTTTTTTTGTTTTGTTTTTTACTGGAGGGAATGGGCTTCCATGTCTACCTGTTACTTATTATATTTTCTATATGAATATTGCACAAGTTTTTGTTTTAATATCTACATAGCACAGATTTATGATATAGATATGTTGTTTTTCCAACAATATTAGCATGTATTTCAGGCCGAAATTGAGACCTTTGGGCATTGACAATGTGTCCTTAAGTTGACAAGACAGATGTAGCACCACTGACGATTGATCTTGTGACTTTTTATATCACAATATATATTTGCACAATATATCGCCACTTCTTAATTTGTATAATCCCAGAAAATGTTCCCAGAAAACTCAGAGTGGTTGAAACGTTCTGCCAGGAATGATGAAGTTACAGAAAATGGTTGAAATTAAATGCATTTCATGTTGGACCTTCAGACAGGCTTCAGTTGGGAGAATTTTAAACACTGCTGCATCAAAGAGTGAAACATACCCTGACCAACAATAGTCTAACATTTTCTACAGCAGTGTTTCTCAAACATTTTCAAATCAAGGAACACTTCACAAATCAAGTGGTGAAGCTTTGAAATAATATATTTGCCCAACAAACTAACGGACCACTAAAGGTCGCTCGAGGCCCACCGGTGCCCCGTGGACCACAGTTTGAGAAAGCCTGATCAACACATTCATTTACCTCCTGATATCAAGTCTCTGCTCGTGACTTCCCTCCACTGGTTAATCTGGGTATCATCGGTTGCCCTGGAGACCAAAATCGTCTAAAGATACCGGAAGCGTCCATCTGTTGCCTTAACAACGTCTCCAAATAATATTCCCAGATTTACTTTTTAACCTAGTCTATAATCATGTCAGTGTGTAATGCAGTCAAACAGAAATCATTTTTCATGAATCGGTTATTTCTTTGACAAAAATAAGGTTATTCTGATAATCCTGTAGATAATTAATACACCACTTAATTGAAAGAAAATCAGAAAAAGCAAACAAATTTAAATTATTGGTTTTATTGAAGCCAGGAGTCTGATAAACATTTTCCTCATTTCTGATGGCAAAAGAAGCTTGAGTCCACATGGACGCTTAGAAGTTACAGGGTTGTAGTAAAGATATACAATCAAACTTCTGAATTAATCCAGGACATAAAAATGCAGCCAAAAAAAAAAAGTCATGATATACAAAAGGACTGGAAGCAGAAGCTCAAAGTCTCACACAGATGAACGACTTTCATAAAGTGGTCAAAGACGAATGTGTTAAAATGTGAAGAGACATTTGAATAGAAAATCTATGTTTGTTCATTGTTCAACTTCCAGAGTAACATTGTATTTTTTCCTCTACAATGAATAAGTGCAACTTTGAAACAAAGTAGCATGAGCGCTCTTTACTGCACTGGTTTACAGGCCTTTTTTTTTTTGCCTCCCCAACTGTGGCCAAGTATCAACAAAAATCAAGGTAATCAGTCAGGTTTAGAGTTTAAAGGGAAATGTTATTTAACCAAAATCATATTTGACAAGAAAAACAAAATAAAATAAAGCAAGGCCCAAATGCAGATAAAGGAGTGAATCTATAGAAAATAATCAACCTCGGTCTGAATGGACATGTTCGGTTCATCCTATCCTAATTCTCAGAGTAAAAGCAGAAGGATGACATATCGATGGATATTTATTTATTTTTTTAAAAAAAAAGCACAGAAGAGTGCATCAGCAGCAAACCATAATAAATTAATACATTTAGGTTCCATTCTTGGATTTGTGACATGCTAACAAAAAGTGAGAAAAAATGCATGGATTGTGTCATTTTTAACTGTAAAACAGAACACTAATGTAAGTGTCCCATGTAAAATTCAAAAAAAGTAGTACTTATTCCAACATGTGACCCCACTGCTGCTGGTTGATTATAAATATGTGCTTATTCCACAACAGAAGCAGTGCAGCTGTTACCAACCTGATGATGTGACGAACAGATCTTCAACCTCAAACATGTCCTAAATGATTCTTTTTTACACAACTGATCAAAACTGAATCTCGACGTAGAATCAGCCCTTTTTTGCCATTTTTCAGGCTTTGTTTTTAAAACACAAATTTAGAGGCAGGTCTGGTTGGAATAAAAGGGCGTAATACAAAACAAAAACTGGTTACACTTTAGATGGCTCCTACCAATGAATGTATGAAACAATAACTGTTCTTTGGTTTATTGTTCAAATTCACTTTAGTTTTCAGCATTGCTGCTTTTTGTATGCAAGTATGTCTAAAAGCTATTTATGTAGCTGATTCAGGGGACTAAGTAGGACCTTCCGACTCAACTGAGGAGTGTATGTGTAGTTATTTTTCTTGAAACCATAAAGAATGTTACAGATAATTTGATATAGTACAGTATAATGTTTCATTTAAAAAATAAAAGACACAAAACAAATAAGTAACTCTTAGAGGACATAAAAATCATTAGGAAAATTCCCGTCAAAGGCATGAGGGTTTCTTCAGTGACAAAGCATTAGCTGTACATTGAAGTCAAAGGCTGTTGTATTCATAAATGGGCACGAAAAGGATTAGACAAACACGGACCTGACTGCACACCAGGATTTCCTACACAAATGTGTTTCTACAGCAACATCATGTAGAAAGTGGGAATGTTTTTATCAGACGTGTGAATCGGACACATGAAAGCCAACAGAGGAGAGCGCGAACACAGGATACGTCGTCTCATTTTGTCCAAACCACAGCAAAGAATTGTGTGTTTTGGCTGCAAATGGTGGTTTTAACCACAGTAAGTCTTAGTAACTCATAGGCTCCACCGTGTGGTTTCTCCGTGCTACCCACAGCCTATGCAGTTTACGTGAAGGCATTAGGTTTATTAAACACTAGGCCACAGACATTTTTTAAGGAGGGAAAAAAAAACAAAAATCAGACCACAGACTTATTGTACATAAACAAAAATGTAAAATAAATTATTTGGATGATAAGAAATGGACATAAACCTCTCAACCAATGGTGCTACAATCCATTTCCTGCGTAGACGAGAACCTCTGCTATAACAAGCTGCTGACTGTGCGAGGCACTTAGGAGTAATAGTAGGAAAAGATGTTACCCCCCCCCCCCCCCAAACAAAGAGCGCTAACTAAAGAAGGCTTTCTGCTGCAAACCTCAAATCCTGTGAAATTTAAACCAGTCACTTTTGATCTAAGATGCTGCGCTTAGAATTTTGGCAGAAAAAAAAAACCCTGATTTTTTTATTTTATTCATGGATTTATATTTACATTTGTTTTGAATTGACCAGAGAAATGATATGGTATCGGCTATCAGAACATGTGGTATTAGTGTCATGATGTCAGTGGTGCTTTAACTTATCACATGATATAGATGAATGAGTCCCTATACTTATAAATCGCTGCATACAGTAAATAAACTAGTGGAACTTTGTATAAATACATCAGTATCATGTCCACCTTTTTTCTTTTAACACATTCTTGCCAGTATTTGAATAATTCCTTCACAAATTTCAGTAATGTTTCAATAACTTTCCAATCTATATCAAATTCCTTCCATGAGATCACCTGAACCAGAGGCCACAGAAACAGTATAGTATCACTCTGCAAACCCACATCGACAGAGTGTACGACCCCTTAAAACTGAGGGTTCAAAGCTCAACAGAGCACATTCCTATGAACTGACATCCCTCATAAAATAACAATTAGCAGCGGGAGAGAGGAGAGAAACCAAGCCAAACATCAGCTCTCTCTTCCAATCTCACCAAAACCTTTGATAGCATCGGGAACTCGTTTGGTGAAGCCAGTGTGTCCGTACACTGATACAGGCGTTTGGGAAATTTGGTCAATGGTTTTTTTTTTTTGTTTTTTGTTTTTTAATGCTCACATGTACATTTAGGTTTCCAGAGTATTAACGCAGGGAACGATGCAGCAGCTTCCTTTGCCCTCACACTTCGTTCTCCGTTGGCGGTGGTACATTGTTAGCTGAAACCATGGAGTCCTGTTTGCGAGTCATCCTGTCCAACTCAGCCTGGACATCAGTCAAACCCGGCTTCTGCCCTTGGAAAAATAAACAGGAGACAAAGCCCAAAAGTAATCTCCTGTAGCTTCTGCGTCTTTAAACATTACGGTTTGTTACGGTTAGTGAACGGATGAATGTTGATGCTCGTTCATGCTGGTAATTGACAGGTCAGCGGATCACGTTACACACATGCAGTATTTATTTAGCAAGACAGAAACAAAGGTTCATGCATGTACCCATGCATTAAGTTTTCAGCTGCTTCTCAAATATTATGAACTGCTCAAGACAAAAAGTACACAACATGGGTTCCAGGTAGGGATGCACGATTATGGCCAAAATGATAATCACGATTATTTTGATCAGTATCGTAATCACGATTATGATCACAATTATTTATCATGTTAGGTAAAAGTCTGTATTTCTTTTGCATTGCTTAAAAAAAAAAAACCAATATATTACCAGTTTACAGTGCAAAAGGTAGCTTTAAAGGCTCACTGTGTAACTTTTGGCTACTAGGAGTAATAGACCTGTAACTTTCACGTTCAAGCACCCCTAGTGGTCACAAGCGCCACAGCATGGACGCTTGTGGCAAAAATCTACAGTAGGTCAGTCAGGCCAGCCTCCTTTGTCATTTGGTTGTGTATGCAGACAGTAGTTGACATGTAACTTCGGGATAAGGATAAGTTGGGCTGGGGTGCGAAGCGGGGCTGGGCTCGCTGGAGGAGCAGCCGTCGCCCTCCTCTCCCCACCACCGGAGGCCCAGCGCTGCATCGGTGGCGCTCCCCACCTACTCCCTGGCCTTGCCGCCGTCGTCGGCCCCCTTTGTCAGGGTCGGTGCGGCAGCTGGGGTTGGGACGGACGGGAGACAGGCGACTTAGCGTGCGCAGGGCGGTGTCCGGCGCCGTGCGGAAGGCGAGTCGGTGGGGGCCTCCTCAGAAGCAGTTTTAAACATTTTGTGACCAGGAATCAATCAGGCAAAAAATAGTAGCAAAAGCCTTAGCTTAGCTCCATGAGTACATCAGAGCCTTTGATCACATGACTGCCGAAAAGTGAAACCTTCTCCAGGCGTTCTCTAGGTCACATGACCTGGTGAAAGACGGTCCGTCTCCTCCAAACTTACATGGTCGGTATTTCAAGAAGGAAGCCCCGCTCGGAGCATTGATACTGTCAAGTGCTGTATATTGGCCTGAGGAATCATTTCAAATAACTCATATGGGTCAACTCTTTAGGTCAAGAAGTCCACAGTGTGCCTTTAAATAAAAATTATACCAAAATAAAATCCCCCATCATTTAAAATGTATTAAGGGTTAACTGAATAAATAAAGTGCTATCACAAAATGCAACTCATTGGAAACAATAACAGCTCACATCAATCCACTAAATGACTCAAAGCTGCCGCTGACTAATGGTTGAGAAAATTCCTGATTAGATATGCAGCAGAGCCCACATTTTAAATGTAAATATTACCAACTATCAGGCTCATTTAATCGTGGCAACCAAAATTGTGATCATGATTAAAATGTGATTAATTTTGCAGCCCTCGTTCCAGGCCAAGATAAGTAAAGCAATGATTCCAAACACGTTTAAATCCTGCCATCGATTTTTAAGTATATTTTATGTAACAATGTAAAACAAAAACAGAAGATTATTGTGGTAGAATATCTGTTAAATAATTTGACAAACAGCACTGATTTGATGTCAGTGAGAGTTTCATGAGGCATGCATGATATACAGGCCTGCGTAAAGTTTCTTTGCATTTTAACTTTCTTATTCAGGCTGTAGAGAAAAAAACTTTTGACAGTAAAAAGGTTCACAGCCTCACTTTCTTTCCCGTGTTGACCGACTAGAGCTCTGTGAGCAGTTAGCACAGGATGTATGGGATGGAAATTGTTGCTAACCTGTTAAATAGGAAGGCCTTAACATATTGAAGGCTTGTAATTAGATGGAGGAGCATTGTGTTTAGAAATTGTACCTGTTTTCTTGACGGACCCTTGTACTTCAGCACCAACTGCACCCACCCCTGGACTCCCTGGGGATCCGGTCTTTTTACTCAACAGACTGTTGAAGAAGTTAGCCAGCACTCCCTCGTTTGCGGCCCCTGCTGCAGAAGAAATGACACGACATTAGCAGAATGTCCAATTCTAGAATGCTTTCAAAACAAAACACTACCTTTCACACACTCACATTGTACACATCTCGCATATCATTAAACATTTGTAAACACAGAACGGTAAAATAATATTTAAATAACTAAAAAAGAGGACTTGGGGTTTGAATGTGTTGAACATTAAGGTGTTCCGATCCGATATTTAATGGCTGACTAAAGGAGTGAATATGAAAGAGTTTCCAGCTGAAAAAGAATTAAAAATGTGTCTTTTTAACTTGTTATGAAGCAGGATTTGTTATTGATCTATTGTAGATACGCTATGCCAAAGTTTGACAGAAAAAATGAGAAAGTATTACAAATAGTTAACTTTCCCTCATTGGCAGACAACATTACAATAGTATTAAAGTAGTTATAATATTAACAAAGTAGTTGATAAGTGTCTTGTATAACAAAACAAATAAAATCAGGGAGAAAAAATTGAAAATAAGTACAAAATTACAACAAATTATATTAAAGCAAATCCAATATATATAAATAATTTTTTTAATTTTATATATAAATAAAACTAATTAAAAACCCAAAAAAAAACTTTATTAAACTAAACTTCACTTAGATTATATCAAGCAGGGTTGTCAAGTTTAGACAATTGACTTTGTAATTGTAATTGCCATGAAAATTGTATAAAAAATGCCAATTATAATTTCACGCAAAACTGAGGAACCATGTTACAGTTCTATGTTCTACACATGTCTATGTTGATTAATTGTAATTGACTTTCTGAGGATAAAAAATTATTGTAATTTAATTGTAATTGGAAAAAAGGCTGGTTACTGTAATCGTAAATGAATTGTAACTGAAAAATGTATTTGACCCCAACCATGATATCAAGTGCAATCAAATACAATTTGAAGTCAGTCATCATAGAAAAAACAAAGACAAACTGGTGATTTTTTTGCCATCTACTGGCTGTAGTATAATGTTGCAGGTACAGGAATATGTTTTGGTTGCCTAAATATTACCAAAGCCTTTGCATACACATTTTCCCTTGGCAAACTGCAACCTTAACATTTACTTCAAACACAGGCATGATCGATTGGAGCATCAGCTGTTAAAATGAGATAATAAACACACCTTTCATGTTGGGGTCAGGCTTTTTGACTGCTGACATTGGTGAGCTGCTGGTGACGGTTGGTTGGCCGGCACGACCCGCGGGCCTGGGAGATCCTGAAGCTGTCCGACCTGGAGACTCCTGAACCAAAAGCACCAGTGTTTGTCTAATTATGGTCAAGTATGTTCCCAAATAAAAAATAATAATAATTAAATGAATAAGTTCTTGTGAAATGTAATAATAGAAGCGAACATAACTTACCGTTGCTCCTCTTGTAGGTGTAGCTGGCTGCTTTGCCAACAAAGACTAAAGAGAAAAAGTTTTAGTTAAATAGAAAATAATCCTGAACAAATAACAAACAGAATAAGCAATGTTAAAACCAGGTAATTATAAGTTTATCATCACAGAAGTAGTCTTATACATACTATTCTAAGGGTAATCATTATCCAGAAAATACACATCTTTCATTATTATTATTTATCTTATTAAATATCCCCTTTGTCATTTTAAGTATCTGCAAACAGGGAAGCAATCCCATTATTATGTTGACTTTACAGATGTCAACTACCACAGTAGCATTTTTTTTAATCATACTCTCAAAAGTTTAGAACAATAACCTCGATATTTAAAAAATATATACATATTGTTTTTTAAACCACCAAGGATTAGATTCATCTGCTCGGAAATCTTATATAAAGGTAGTCAGTGATTAAAATCATTAAATTGATGATACATCCTCACCTGCTGCTTCATTAGGAAAACCTGCTCGTCCTCTGCACATATTTCTTTGTCATGAACCAGCTTTAAAAACAAAACAAAAGTGGCAGAAATACCATAAGGTTTGGGAGAGGAGAATACAACCTCAACAAAAGGTGACGTTTTGCATGAATTTCAGACTCATACCTTTCGTACAGGAGGCTTTGTGATGAAATCTCCAAATGTATCCTCTGGTTTGACTGTTGAAAGGTTTTCATGCAAAATTCCAATTTTCTTTTCATTATCCCATCCAGAGGGACTAGAAGGAAGCAGCAAAAAACATGATTTGGTGTGCTAGGATTGAGTGTTACACAAATACAGAAATCTATGAAGTACAAAAGAGGACAAAAGTTATGAATAAAATAGAAACTAAAAAAAACATGTGCAGCATGACTTACATGAACACAGCATCCTTTTCCACCACTGAGGCAGGTGTGTTGAACTGAAAGTCGTACAACTTATGCACTATATATTTGTAAAGCAGATCCAGATTCTTTTCTTCTTTAACTGAAGTATAGATCAGTCCAGCTCCATCTATTCAGCTAAGTTAAGGCAAGCAGTGAGAAAGTTCATTTACAACAGCAGAGGAATACATTCCATTAATGCTCCATTTCTATTTGAGCAGTCCATGCTAGAAATGTAGAACTATGAACTATTGTGCAAAGCAAGGATACACTTTATGCAAAATTGTCTGATGTGCGACTGGATGAAATCAAAGTGCTCCTCTCTGTAGTCGTGCTCCTTTTCTAGAACGCTAATGGCGTCACACTGCAGGAAAAAGCATGACACAGCATTAGGACACAGATACAGCTTCAACAATGACGCACATTGAAAACAATACTTCAGAATTCTTTTCTTGTAATTTTTTTATGCAGCTTTTGGAACTTGCACTTCAGAATCTGCACTCATGAATGTCACTTGTCATTTGTCAACACAGTCTGTTAGATGATGACCGCTTAACTATCCAAGTGTGGGACAGTAATAGGTAAACAATGTCTGGTACGTAATGTCTACTGGAAGGTCCACTCATTCAGTCTTTGACTAAATCTATTGGGTTGCATTTATGGGCAATGAAAAAGTAAATAAAAAGCTTAATCTATCGGTTTTTATATTTTTCAGTCACTTGTCAGGATAAAGCAGCATACAAACTAAATCATCATCACAATACGGCCTTCTTTCTGCCCGTATGACCAGCTATTTTCTAACAAGGCCTGAAAAAAAAAAAGGTACATCATCAGTTTTTGAGCCACAGCTAGCACGTGAAGCTCTGCTGATGACTATACACTGTTCAACTCTGCTGCTGCCTGAAGGTTTAGCAAATAAGAATAAAGACAGCTTTATACTGAAAGTCACTGACTGGCAAACATTCCTCATAATGTTCAAATTAATATTGATCTCCTATCGATTGTAAAGCCTTGACAAGTACTAAACACCTGGCAACTGCTTGTCAAAAAAGAGCAACGTCATAATAAGAAATGGTAATTGTCTTGCAGCTTTTTTGAAATGAAGTACACGCCGTAGCATGGTCATACTGTGGCCTTGTATTCTCAATAAGTCAAGATGATGTGAAAAAGTTGCCATTGATAAAATGCATGAAACATTATTTATTGACACCATAGCAACTCATGGCAAAGGTAAAAACTATTTGACCAGCTCTAAAGGCTGTTAGTGTAAGCACAGCCACAAAGCTGTTCTTAATTTGCTGAAAGTGGAGGAACAGGACTTTCCATCCAGAAAAGCAAACATGGTACAAATTAAGCAATTGTTAGTACAACTTTAACCAGCTCAGACTTTTTTCTTCAAAAGCCGTATTATTTAGAAAAAAACTGCTACATTTTTTACTATGATAGTAGCAAAAAAATTATAGCCATTATTAATTGGCCACAAACTGCTCTTTCTTAAGCTGAACTTTTGACCAATAATTCTATCTACAGTAGCACCCCAAAGAATAAGATGGATACAAACCCAATAGGTTCTTCTACCTTACTTTGGGAGCCTGGAAGCATATCGGGACCATTTTTGCACATGCGATTATAACTAGGCACTTTGAGACGGTTTTAAAAGAAATGGAATAAGAAAAATAAATCTAGAAAGAAATCAAAGTGTCACTGAGGGAAAGATGGTAGATGACTAATGCCCTAAAATCCCTGAAAACTAATTTGAAGGAGCAGCTAAGATAAACACAAAACAAAAAAAAAGCCATGCTGAATTTAAACTGTTGAGATTAAGTTGTGACAACAGGGGGTGACCGCATTAAAGCTTTGGCTCTACAGGAACACTTAGCAAACGCTAAGTGACTTTGTCGTCTGTGCTAGTCACAATTAGTGTTCGCTGTGCTTTCTTTTCAAATTTTCAACAGTGGTCATTACTACTAGCATTAGTGGCAGTCATCAGCAACTCCAAAGTAGTTTAATTGATGTACCTTTGTGCAAACTATTAGCACTGGAATACCCAGGTTGTGCGTTAGAGTGTTTTCTCCGAGCGGCAGCACAATGGATTCGTCTTCCCCTGGTGGTGGGGCTCGTCGCTGAGGGGAGGACGGGCTGCCATCCTCTGGTTCTGTGTATTCCTGGAAGGCTTTCACCACTAGGATAGAATTGAAAGAGTAAAAAAAAAAAAGAAAAGAAGAAAAAAAAAAAAAAAAAGAGTTCAAAAATTGAAAAATTAATCAATCATTTCTAAAAAAGTAGTTTAGCCTTCTAAATTGGTTTTAAAAATGTGCCATTTCTCTAAATGTATTGTGGATCACACCCTTTCTGAATACACATAATACCAAAGCTATGACATTGCACTAATTATAGAAAACTCCCAGGATTAAAACTGACATCTATGAAATGTCCAAATTCACATGTAAAAAGTTCAGTTGCCAACCTTGTTTTGGTTTGCATTTGGTAAGATCGCAGTTATAATATATGGATAAAGCTGAATTGAACTTTTTTTTATTAAAGTGCACCCTGGAGTAGAATTGGTAATTGTATTTAAACATTGTTCATTTAAGTGTGTGCAGCGGTGCTAACTGTTCAGACACCACTTCAGCTCAAATACAAGGTGAATGTAGTATTTTTTTCAGAGTTTTAAGAATTACAAAGTCAGACTAGGTTTTGTTTGTTTGACTTGGCCTGTTTATTCTAAGACATAGGATTTGAAACACGGTGTGGGAGCTGGGATTTCAACCATAAGAAACCCCTTCTTGGAACACAGGATTATACAAATCCAGAGCTATGTTAAAAAAAAAAAAAGGAAGAAAAAAGTGTGAACCTAAAGACACTATGAACAGTTGTTAAATGGCATTCCAACACTAACCCCAAACATCAAAAAACTAATGGTAAGCTCACTAACAACATTAGGAAGATGCCCAATGGTTACAAAAAAAGTAAAGCGGTTGGTTTTTAGCCACTCAATTTAAAAATACGTGAAGTAAAACAATGAAACTACTGACAGAAGAATATAAAAAAAATAAATTAAAAAAAACATGGTTTTGTGACTTCACTGAGACGAGCCTTTTACAGCCATAGTTGTCTTTGTCATCAAAAATAAATATACCAAAAATACACGTGAATAATTAAATGTGTGACAAATAGCAAAGACCTGATGACAGCATAGACTAAATCTAATTAGAAATGGAGCAGTCTGCTGTAGCCAACACAAAGTGTCACACTAGCTTATTCATTCCTTCATGCAGCAGCAGTAGGAACAACCTCGGCTTAACACCTCTGACATTGTGTGAGTGAGTGCTTCCACAGCTTGTTGAAAAACAAAACTGCTCAGCTATTTGTGAACCATTCAGTCCAAATCACTACAACATAAACAGTCCAGATGCTGCTACAAAAGCCACCAAGGGAAATAGTTGGAATTTTCACTCTGCAGATGGGCAGTAAAATCCTGATCCTGTAATTCTACTTGAGTCGACTCCAGCAGGCCAAACTACTTTAGCCACGACTCAGTGGGAGTTCGGGTGTCCAACCCATTGCCTGAGATTTAAGCTGCAGTGGTTACGTTCTTTTCCGTAGCCTGGCCTTGCAGTTGGAGAGGAAGGAACAATGATGCAAGACGCCTGCAACACTCCCTGGATTAAATCCACTCTCTCACACATACACACTTCCACCGTGTCAGCCACTTCAAATACTTGTGTCTAAAAATCTGCTGCTGACATCATGGCTGACCAGCAGAAAGATGCACTATCTGAATCGGAAAATACATGTCTCAGCCAAACTGCAAATCTGACCGTGTGGGGTCAAAACGTCTGGCCAAAAAGAGCTGGGGAAAGTCTGAGGATTATACTTAAACTGCTGCTGCTGCTCACATCATGATGATTAAACACTAAATACTTAATTCAACCAAACAAAAAAACTGACTTTTCATTTGGAAAATCATCATATTGTGTTACAGTAGTACTTGATAAAAGCACAGATAGCAGGGATTGTTCACATACAAATCAGGGGTATTGATCAAAAACAAATTAAGCTTGATTAGTTCATTTACTTAAAGTAATAATGCTTAGTTGTGTTATAAATCTACACATGTGCAGTGAAAACAAACCAAATATTAAACTGGTGTCTTTGTGCAGTGATCAAGGGCAACAACATTATGCTCACTTTCAAGACACACGAAAAATTTCTGTAAAAAAAAAAAAAACCCTGTAGGCTGAACTGGATGGAACACAGAAGAACTGTTCATAAAGAGGGAAATGACCTGATCTAAAATTAACAGGACAACATCTGAATCATTGATGTGCAGATCTTGCCTCTGGCCAGAAAACAGCTGAGAATCATGGGGCTTCAGTGATGATGATGATGATGAACCAGAATCATGTAATATTACCCAGTGCTCACTTATGGCCTATCTGTTCAGCAGCCAGTCAGCAAAGACCTTTATATTGCACATATCCATAGATGTTGATTGCTTTTTAGCACAGCACTAAATAATTTTAACAAAGGTTTTCCTTTTTCCTCTTGCTTTGCCGTGTAACTGCTGAGCTAAAAGCTGCGTTAGAGACGATATGCCATGGGATTTTCCCTACTCTCAGATCGTGAACACACATAGACTTTTGACGAGAAGCTCGAGCAGCCAATAGTAGTGCCCAAAACAGCTCATGAATCGTTCTGTTGGTAGCGCCATACACCTGGATTTCTAAAGTTCATTTACAGGGCCAAGAGAAGGAGCAGAGAACACTTTAGATAACAATATGCTCAATTTACAATTTACACCAAAAAAAAAAAAAAACTAAAACAAAAAAACTTACATACTGCAGCTTTAAATGTTTTATAAATCTACAGAAATTTTGCTTGATTTTCGAATAAGGATATAAGTGTTTCAGGCACAAGAGTCTAACAAAGCATGACAAGCATTTAAACTCATACAATCTACAACGTAGGTAGACAGAAGTCTGCAATTCCTTACTCATCTGCTCCATTTCCCTCGTCTCCTCTGGAGGAATCTTGAGCTTGTCCACATGGTCACGCAATACACTTGCCCACTTTTGTAACGACTCCATTATGGTCCACGGCCGCGACATGTCCGCCACAAACACAGCTAGACAGTCTGCTAGCGACTTAGCTGTGGCAGCAAATTTAAGAAGGCCTTTGTGGTGTAGGTCCCCATCCAGGATCCAGACATTACATCTGGTAAGGTCTGAAAAGCAGAAAAATCAACGTGTTGAAAAAAGAAAAGCCTGCAACAGTTGTTTTTAGTCAACTTTTGCCAGATCTAGAAGCTGAATATGGCTGAAAAGGACAAAGTTACCGTCTCTGTCCTCGTCGTGGACACTAAGGTACAAATACTCCAGTCCCCTCCCTTTCTTGTTGTGTTCAGCTCCTTGAAGTTTGGCCATGAGTGTTGTTTTTCCAGATCCATCCTCGCCTGCAACATGTTTCCAAACAATGACATACTGAAACATCTAAAAACTACACAGGTGTACAAGCACTGTTATTTAATTTACTCATGTTCCTTATTTGAATATAAATACTTATTTTACTGTATGAAGAAGCCATAAGAGACAAAGGCATGTATGCAAGTGTGTGAGCAACTTATTGACTCAGGCCAGGGTGTTTATGTGTTGACGTGATATGTTAAAAAATCATGTCAGGAAGGAGTCCCTATGGAGATGTGTGCAGGTTAGATGGCTGCAGTAGGGAGCAGGTAGAAGAAAGTAAAGAGTAGTAGATGTTTACATCAGAGAATAGAGGTAGGAGAACAGAATACACAGTATGTGTGAGAGTGAGACCGTTCCAACGGTGACTGTGCAAGTCGTAATAGAATATTTAACACCCAGGCCCTGTTCCAAGAAGCTAGCTCAATATATCCTGAAATAAAGCCAAAGCTGTGGATGGAGCTGGAATTTGGGCTTTAATGCAGCCGAGATGTATTTGCTTAATCAATCAATAAATTAATCAATCAACAATTACACTGCAAACTAAGAAGTTTTATGAACTATTGTCATATGAACACATTGTAGTCCTCTGCTGCTCTAAGCAGGTGAGAAAATGTACGATCAGTGTGCTATTGTGGAACTTTAAAAAACATTTGTGTCTCATTCAGTCTCCTAGGATTAATCAGCAATAAAAGAAGTGTAAATGTAAATTTTTAAAAAAAAAGTTGAAATATCGCAAGATTTTAATTAAGGAAAGTCAGCTCCTTGGAAATCGTATATGGCTTTTATTAGCCTGAACAAAGCCAATATATCAATTAATTCAGCTAAAAAATGAGTATAGAGAAAAGTACATTGACGCTAGTCTATTAATGTTAGTGTCCAGAGAGATGTGTGACAGATGGACAGCACACAGGGACAAAAGCTTAAACAAAATGTTAGTAGTGACAGACTGATCGGCCGGCCGATATTATCGGTGGATTTTTGCGTTTTTTTACGTGTATCGGCATCAGCTAATGCAGACTGCCGCATTCGCCAATCCACATCATTTACAGAGAGCAGAAATATTTTTTACTTGCTCTTGTTCTACATCACCTGTTTTTAATATTTGTTAAATATGTTTTACTTGTTTTTGCTCGACATCACCTGATTTTAATATTTGCTATTTTTTTTTTTTTTTTTTAATTACTTGTCGTTCTACCTCACCTTTGTTCATTTCAACAAATGTTCCTTTTTTAAAAATTGAGACTCGTACCATTTGTTATCATCATTGTGTCACTTTTATGATGTAAATTGAGGGAGCAACAGTAGTACCGGCTCCAAATATCGGCAGTCCGTGTCCGTCATCGGCTAAGTCTGATGGGAAAAAAAAATTGGTATCTCCCCAAAAAAATCCATATCGGTCTATCCCTAGTAGGTAGTGTGATCTGAAGAAAGTGGCTCTGCTTAAGACATGAGACACAAAAATAGACACCGAGTGATTATCTTTGGAAGGATGATGATGGACAGATTAGAAGCTGAGCAAATTTTAAATAGTAGGGAAAATAACATAAGATTTTGACAAGAATTCATGATTGTGGATGTATAGGAGAGATAAGAATAAGATATATAATATAAGTTTTATGGATACAGTATAAATGGAGGCAGAGTGTGAGCTATGATGAACTCAAATAAAAAAAAGCCACACAAAAAAGAAGGCCGTGGCTATGGATACGTTAAACATATCAGACTGCCAGTCTATTCGTACGCAGTTTAAGTCACGTGATAGGTGCACCACGTGACTTAAAGTTCTGGCAGCTTTATTTTAGCTCATATTTATTTTTTAGCTACCCTGCTTATCATTTTATTTTAGCCCTAACCCTATCCCTAACCCTTCACCTAACCCAGGAAATACCATAAAATGCGTATTTTTTAAGGTGGAATTTGCAGTGTTAAATATGTTAAAATGAAAAAATGTGTGTGTCAAAAATGGGATTCAAACCCACGACAGCGGAAGGAAGAACCCTTGAATCAGACCACTCGGGCATCCTGACACGGTGAAAACATGGGCACATTACACTTACGTAGAAAAGGTCTGGCAACGTACCCATAGTCCCAAGGGCTATAGGTACGTTGAACATATCTATAGACACTTTCCAAATAAAAAAAATAAAAAAATAAAATAAAAATTACTCTCTGAATTACAGGTCAAAAATGAAATAGCACAGTTTAGTTACAATTACATGATTTAATGATAATTTGATTTTACAGTTTATCACTTTCGACCACAATATTAAAGGAATTGTGAAAATAAAGAACAGCGCACACACCAAATAGCAGGATGTTCTTTCCCGATGGTAGTTTAGAGCCTGAACTTGTTGAAACCTCACTCAGTATTGAAGACCTGCCGGAGAAGATGTGAGAAAAAGTTAGAATCACAGCTGATCATTTCACTTTCGCTGTTAAGAGTCAAAACGTAACATTTCCAGCTCTGCTTTATTGTTGCTAGTAATGCTTCTGTCCGCATGTTCCGCTTTATTATTAGCTAAGAGCTGCCCTAGTGACGAGTTCTCAAACAGGAAACGGAGGTTCTTCTCCAGACACCGGTGTACCGATTCAACTGGGGTCCGTTTTAAATGCTGATGACTTCAATGCAGTTTAAGACAAGAAAACTATTAAACTGTTAAAACTAACTCCACTTAGTAATACCAAACTAACTTACATGAAAACAAATTGCATGGACGTTTTTATTGTTTTAGTGACTTCGCGACAACGCCCAGCTGCTGATGGCTAATGTGATAACGAAAAGACAGATTTAAAAAGAAATTAATACAACCAACGATCTAGACTTACTTTTGTTATTGCAAAAATGTGTTTTGAGGACAATTAACGTTTCTGTTTCAGTTTAATACAACATTTGTTATCACCAGTGACGTGAAACGCCGCCAAACGCCGGTCACCAGATAAGTAGGTCACCACTTCTAACGTAACCCCAAATCGTTAAGACATATGAAGCCCCGGCACCCGTGATATTACCAACTGTGTCAAAGTATGGCCGTCTTTGTCATTAAGCCTTGGTAAAAAGCTAACAACACTGAAACGTCTGTTTAAATGATAAATGACACAATAGCTCCAGTGAAAGGGTAGCTGGCGTTAGCAGACCTGCTAACAGTCAGTTAGTGCTAACGTCCCTGCTAGCCGGGTCGCTGTTTGATAGGCTGCGGCCGCTTGTGACAAAGCAACAACAGCCGTGCCTTCCCCGGAGAGCCCTGACAGGCGTGGACTCCGAAAAAATAAAAACAGGACTTGCCAGAGGTTTTGTCCTTCCTCGTCCTCGTTGTTGTCGCCAGCCCCGACAGAGCCCGGGTGCTGCTTCTCCAGAACGGGAGCCATCTTCTCTGTCAAAGACCACAAAGGCGAGGCCCTGCTGCTGTTGCCCGGCCGCCGTTAGCTCCGCCTTCATCCGCGCAGACACCCGCGTTGCCAGATTTGGACTGCTAAGATTTCACTGCCCTGAAACTAGTGTAAAATCACCACTTAACCTAAACCAGTGGGTTTATGGGGGTTGTGCCCTTCTTTGCAGAGTCCCACCCATTCCAACAAAATTGCTTCACAAATATAACTTTTATGGAAAAAAGTTTAAATTGGAACGAAACTAAACAACTAAAATAAGATAACACGCTTTATTTTAATTTAATTTAAACAACGAAATTTAAGTGCAACTCAAATCATTATATATACATGAGTTTTCGTAAATGATTTGTGTTTTTTATTTTTGTTTATTTATTCTATGTGTCATATTATATTTCTATAATAAAAATATAATATGGTATTACGTATTTATTGTTGTTTTGATTATCCTCAATGGTTTTGTTTGTTTGCATGTTTTTTCAGTTGAATTTCTAATATTACTCTCACCATGTTTGAAATGTGTTCAAAATATTCATTTATTCATTTGTTTAATATATTCACTCGCCTTAATTTTATATATATATATATATATATATATATATATATATATATATATAAAAGCGTGTACCATATATTGCTTTTGCTGTGCTAATTCTTTTAACATATTGGAGCGTTATCAAATAAATGCTGTAATACATTTTTTCATACATTATTTTGCACACGCTTCACTTAAAATGCCTAGACATGAGAACACAGTTATTTTTGTTTTTTTTCTCTAAGAGGTCGCCTGTTTGAAAGGTAAAGACTGCCTGAATAACTTTTTGAAATATCTCCATACGGTAATACAGCACTCAAACTGGCAACACTCGCCTCGTTTGCGTTTCATTCACTGACTGCCGTGTTGCACTGTGTACCAAATCAGATCCGGTTATGTCTGTGTTGTTCTTTCCGATGACTCCTGATACTGAATAACTAATTTGATTTCCTAAAGCAAAAATTCAGTTATTATTTAAAGTTAAGTCTCTTTTTTTTTTGCGATTATATAACAATGTGTGAGACCGTGGAGCAGGACTTCTGGCAACATTCCAATAAGTGATGTCATCTCTTTTATTACGGACACCAACAGGATGTTATTTCACGCCAAGAAGTCAATGTGCATAGAAAAATACACAAATACGAAGCTGCTTAGTTGCAAAAATCTACTGCCATTGGACCTTCAATAGTATTTAAAAAAATAAAAAATAAAAAATTCTCTCTCAATAATTTTAAGTAGTAATTTAGTTCACGACAATAACACAAAACAGATATTACAAATATATTCCATCACCAACAATTACACAATAGGTTATATTGTTTCAGGTCAGGAGTCAGCGACATAGAAAATAACATGTAAATCATGTAACTTTTTATTTACCATTGTTAGTACAGCAAAATGTCCACTAGATGTTGCTATTTACGTTTTTGCTTTTATTGTTTGTTTTTTTGCATTTTTCTGAATAGGAAATCCTAGACTAGGAAATTACTTCTATAGAATTACCCATATAATCTTGCAGAAAATCTCTCACACTACTACCATATAAAAGCAAGGGATCTCTGTCTGTCTGTTTTTCTGTTTGTATGTATGTATGTATGTATGTATGTATGTATGTATGTATGTATGTATGTATGTCTGTATGTATGTCTGTATGTATGTCTGTCTGTCTGTCTGTCTGTCTGTCTGTATGTACGTATGTATGTATGTTCCTCTCTGCAAATCAGGCTCCGATTGACCTGAGACTTTCAACATGGCTGCTGCTTGGTTCAAGGCTGTGCAACGTCGGATTTGTTTGTACTGCAATTATACTGTTAATATCCTAAAAAAAACAACCCGTAAATATTGACCAGCAGGTGTCCTCAGTGAGCAACGTCTGTAACTAAGGTATAAAAATAGGCTTTTGGCAAATGTTACAATTTTGTTTCCTGCTTTTGTGTCTGTTCTTAATAAGCCTGTGGATGTTAACAAGCCGAAAACCAATGGTACAAAGAGAGAACAAAAAACGTCAGGCAATGCGCTGCACACGTGATGCTGAGTATCTACTACTACTACAACAACAACAACTACGACTATGAATAATAATAATAATAATAATAATAATAATAATAATAATAATAATAATAATAATAATAATATCAATAATGTCAATAATAATAATAATAATAATAATAATAATCTTGTGGCATTCTAATGTGCTTATGATACTTATGTAATATGAATAAAGTTCTGGTAAATCATTCAAGTTTTTTTTCAATGTGTACTCAATGAGATCAAAACTTGAGTTTGTGAAAATGAAGGAAACCCCATTTAAAAAGCTTTTTTCTTAATGTTTTCAAAAGGGATGAGGTTTCAATTTAAATTTAATTGGATTTATTTGGAATTAAGGATTTAAAAATAAATGTTTAACCACTAACTGCATCAGGTATTGGTTATTATTTTAGGTATTTGTATTTGTATTTATATTTTATTTTTCTAGTAAGTGGTGTATTATAGTGCAGTATCCAATATGCAAAATCATAACATTATTTGTTCTCATTATTGTCCAAACAAAAAAGTTTATTCTGTTTGTTTATTTGAGTAGTAAGATATCACTATTCTGTCTGGGTTTTTCTCCCCCTTCTTTCTGGGAAACGTGGCAATGTGACACATTCCTGCAAGAACTTACTGAGCTTTTGGCTCATAGTCGTAGTAGCTCCCACCCACTTCTTTTTTTCTCTTTTGGATCTATTGTTGTGTCATTGTGAACAAACGGCCAGGATTGGCTGAGAGATAAATTGGACATAGGGCATTAAAGCTTGGGGGGATTTTTTTCCCTCAAGGCCTCATGGTTTGTCTCTGAGTCCTGTCAGTGTAGCAGGGCAACTCGGGTGGTGATTTTTCTCATGGGCGCGCATTCCAAAGCTTTTACATCATGTGAAAGTCAGCCTTTGCTGCCCCAATGTAGCTGGATGTCACTCTCAGCGGAGAAAGTCAGCTTTCAGCATATTTTCTATCAACAAAGAAATGATT